>NW_006204435.1:17495-19363 GCF_000334495.1 Tupaia belangeri chinensis | reverse complement strand
TTTGCTCTCCATGAGTCATGGAGAAATTATAACATATTTCTGATCAAGTAGTTTCAGAACAGAGTAAGCAAAATTTTAAGGGGATCCCCAGTTACCCACTCCCTTGTACAATACTATATGGTGAAGACTTAGCTCAGCAGTCCAGAATATGAGAGTCAGAAAATTCCAAAAGCCTGTTCTGGAAGTTTGGTTCTGGGTAGACCACCTCTGAGTCCTTAGAATATCCTCCCAGATCATTTTTCCTTATGCCTGAGGCTCTGGGACTCAATGTAGCTATTTGAGTTCTGGGGCCTAGAGACAGTCATAACCATTATATGAGCCATGAAATTATCTTACCCCAAGACCGGATACCACTCAATAAAAATCCTGACACCAGAACCAGGATGGTACTGAGCTTAAACTGAAGCAAGTTTGGAAGATACTGGTGGTTCCCTGATCTGAAGGGATGTTTTCTAGATCCATGGCACTTGCACGTGAATGAGATGTATGAGACCTAAGTTCCAGACTCAGCTTATAAAAATGGGACTACTATCATCAGATAATGAAGAAAAAAGCAGAAGCAAGAGAAAAAAATAAATGCCACAGACTGTCATCTTCAAGCAGTTTTTCAGATAGTAGAACATACAGCCAAAAAAATGGTGGAAAGACATCAAGATCAAAGTAAAGATTTTGGTCCAGATATCTCCAACCTTGTTCACATTCTTATGATAGAAGATGCAGGCATCAATCAAGTGGTAGTTCTTCTCATGGCTCTAGAAGAAAACAAAGTCAAAGTTGTTCAAAAGGGTGAGGGAAATGCTATAGAGTTCAAAGGTCTAGATAAAAAAGAAGAAAAAGAAGGTCCAGGTTGAGACCTTGTCCACATTCCCATAGTCAAAGCAGTGCGAGATGAAGTCACAGGAGAATCTATAGTCACTCTTGGGAGAGAGAATGGTGTAAAGGCAGAGATGAAAAGAAAAGAGAAAAGGAGAAGAATAAATACAAGGACAAGGAATTACATGATATCAAATGTGGGGAAAGGTGGATTAGAATATCTGCCTCCAGCTGAACAGGCCAAAGCCAGGCTACAGCTGATTCTTGAGGCTGCTGAATAAGCCAATGAAGAATTAAGAGACAAAGAAAGAAACGAGAAAGAAGCAAAGACAAGAAAAGAGGAAGACGAAGCTACCCTGGTAGATCAAGTGAAAAGGGTAAAAGAAATTGAAGCTATTGAAAGTTATTCTTTGGTTCAGTAGATTCTTTGGTTCAGATCAAGTAAAGAAGTAAAAAGTACAGGAGAACTTAGTGAAGTGAAACATGCAGCTTCAGCGTCTGGACCAGCATCAGTAGTTGCTGACCCACCCAGTACTGAGAAAGAAATAGACCCTAGCAGCATCCCTACTGCTATCAAGTGCCAAGATGACAATTCTTTGGACCATCCAAATGTGTTTATTGAGATAACTGAAGCTGAGGAAAAGCAGTACAAGAGATTAATTGCTCTCCAACAGGAAAGACTAATGGGCAGTCCTGTGGCTTAAGTAATATGCGTATGACTGAATTGACAAAAACATAAGAAATTGAGGTTTTTAAATACCAATATTAACTTTCTACTCTCAGAAAAGAATTTAGCTGATTATATAAAAAGGTAATTTCATTTTTCTCTCATGTAGGCCTAAGTTAGTTCATTTGAACTGTTATCAAACATTGCAATTATTAAAACTAGAGTAGGGAACCAGCAGTTAGCGTAATGGCTATGTTGCTGGATTCCCATGTAGTCAACTGCAGTTCGTGTTCCAGACCCAGTGGCTTAGAACTCATGCCAGGCGCATGTGTGTGCATGCCCAAGATCCTGAGAGGAGAATGGAGGAGAAGGGATTGTGGCATGACCA
>NW_006204435.1:12966-14840 GCF_000334495.1 Tupaia belangeri chinensis | reverse complement strand
TTGGAAAAGTGCTTGCACATCGATGTTTATTGTGGCACTATTCACGATTGCTAAGTCATGGAACCAACCCAAATGCCCCGGTATGGAGGAATGGATTGAAAAACTGTGGCACATATACTCTATGGAATACTACTCAGCCATAAAAACCAACAAAACCCTGGCTTTTGACAGAAAGTGGAAAAATATGGAAGATTTACTGCTGAGTGAGGCAAGCCAGGCTATGAAGGAGAGACATTGTATGTTCCCAGTTAACATATACCGAATGTCTGCACTCTATGACTGAAACTGATTGACTAATGGTTCTACAAACACAAGAGATGGGAGAGACTGTCAGACGAGGTGTATGTGGAGGAGTGGGGCCTAACAAAGGACATTTGGAGAAGAGATATGGAGGTAGCACATTGACAGGATGCAGAAGTGTGGTGTTATCGGTTGAAGATATTTTGATCAACGGGACTGGGGAGAAATGTTCATATATTGAAATGCTCACATTGTAAGCTAAACAATGCGATTGAATGTATATACAAAAAAAGAAATAAATATAAAAAAAAGAAAAGAGAAGAAAAAAATATGAGTAAAGGAAAAAGAAAAAAATTTAACTAAAAGCACACATTTGCACTTGCTTACATCACCAGCCTGGTTCATCCACAGTTGACACTGAAAACCTACACCCAGATGGTAAGACAGATTCCCAAGGTGGGATGCAGTTTCTGATGCTGAAATGAAGCCCCACAGTGGGTCTGTCCCTGATAAGGAGACAGAAATTGAGGGATTTAACACTGGGAGCTCATGCTCTCCTAAACCTCCTCAGAAATAATCTCACATTTATCATCTTCATTTCTACCAGCAGGTTCTTATCTAAGTAAACTGTGCAGTTCAGAAACCCCTTCTCTAACAGACAATCCTGGTGAGTCTTCGTGTAAGTCTGCCCTTTAGAGATTTTCCTCATGTACACAATCTACTCTCTCTCAGGGATTGTATGTTTCCCAGACTCAAACACTGACCAGAATATCACCACAAGGTGACCAGAGTTACCTCAGAAAAGACAGAACCCACAGGACATCTGTACCTTGTTTCCTGGTTTCCAGTGCTGAGGAGCTTCTCAGTGTCAACCTCCTTCTGTAGTTGTCTGAGCAACTGGAAGCCTCACACAGGGGAAGGAGCTGCCTGTAATGCACCAGGGACCTTCCTTTCCCACTTCTGCAGGCTCAAGACTGGCCTCAGCTCAGCCACTGCTCTCAGGCCTCTGATCCCACTGCAAGTTATCAGTTGCTTCACACAAGCACTGGGGAGTTACAGGAGACCAAGATGTACAACATCATTGTTTAATAAAAATCATCAGGGGGTTCACAGATGGCATAGTGCGTACACTGCTTCACAGCCCATATGGATGAACACAGTTCAAGACCCAGACACAATAGCTTGAAAATCACATTGGGCATGTGTGTGTGCATGCCCAAGATCCCAGGAGGAGAATGGAAAAGAAGAGATTGCAGCATGGTTATTCCCCTGTGGGAGGGGTGATTTCTCACTTTTTATCTCACTCTGTTTCTCTTTCTCTGGAGAGTGCATGTGCCTCATGGCACAAACTTCTTAAAAAAATACACCATTAGAATCCCTGCTTAGATCCTGTATTTACAGATAGGCTACAGGAGGAGAATTCAAAACTACTTTAGGTGGGGTTAAAAACAGGCAAAAATTCTCTCATTAAAAAATAAATGTGCAGGGGACCACCAGTTGGCATAATGGCTGTGTCGCTGAACTCCCCCACAGTTGACCATGGTTTGAATCCTGGACCCGTGGCTTAAACTCATGCCAGGCGCATGTGCATGTGTGCCAAAAATCCTGATGGGAGAATGGAGGAGAAGGGATTG
>NW_006204435.1:2057-12835 GCF_000334495.1 Tupaia belangeri chinensis | reverse complement strand
CAGTGTCTGGCTCCCAGCTGCCCGCTTGGAGCTCAATTCCCAAACCTGAAGTCCTGCTTTCTCACTTCCCTTCTCTCTCTCTCTCTGGTGAGCACACATGCCATATAGCAAAATAAATAAATAAATAAATAAAATTGAATAAATTATTTAAATAAATAACTAAATAGATATGCCAAGCAACTATTATTTTTCCATTAACATATTTTTATGTGAAACAATGAATAAAGTTTAAAGTTTCCTCTCTGGCCTCTGCTTTAGTAAATCCCTGACCTTCACAGTTCATGGCTGTCACTATGTGCTCTATGTCTGGGAATGTGCTTGTCTCCGTTGGCATTTGAAATTCTCTCACCCTCACTTTCACTTACACCCATCCATCTCATCATTTCTTTAGGCATATTTTGAAAGCCTCCAATGGGACAGGAACTGTGGACAGTCATATGAGAATCCAGCAATGTAACCATTTTTACCATCTCCTGATCCTGCCCCAATACTATTTAATAAGGTCATTTTGTGGGGTTTGAGAGTTATCCGCTTTTGAAGTTTTATTTATTTATTTATTTATTTATTTTTTATAAATATCTGGGGAGGATTGGAAAATTGAGTGAGTCTGGAAATATACTGAAGAAGACCCATATCAGAATTTGAATCTAGATTCATAGATTTTTTTAGAGAGATTTTGTGTCATAGTGTGTGTGTGTGCTTGCTAAAGAGACAGAGAGGCAGAAAGTGAGAAATTACCCCTGAAGGGATTGCCATGCTACAATCCCTGCCAGAAAAACAGAGAGACAGAAAGTGAAAAATCACTCCCTTGGGGGATGGCCATGCCACAATCCCTTCTCTTCCATTCTCCTCTCGTGATCTTGGGCATGCACACACCTGTGCCTGGTGTGAGTTTAAGCCACCAGGTTAAAGTGGCTTGGTTTTTTTTTTTTTTTATTATTAAGGTGCTATGTAATCTCTTGAATTTTGTCATAATTAACAGCCTTAAGATGGCCTTTTCTTAGAGAGATTTTTCCTATAAGATGTGTGCACTTGCCAGAGAGACAGAAAGTGAGACATCATCCTCCAGAAGTGATGGTGATACCACAATCCCTTCTCCTTCATTCTCCTATCAAGATTTTTGGTGTGCATACACACATGCCTGGAGTAAATTTTCAGCCACAAGTCCAAGAACTGAACCATGGTCTACTACATGGGATTTCAGTAATGTAAATATTACACCATTTGCTGATCCCACGGGCAGCCTTTTTAATATGTTCAATAAGACAGGTTAGAAAATGTGCCATGAGGTCTAGGTTGTGGGATTCTGGATGACATTCCATTTTGGGATCTATTAGGAAGCCTGCCTTGGGTCCTGGAAGATGTTGGTTAGGGCTCTGGGTATGGGATGAGTTGGCCAAAGCCATGGCTGAGCTTCAGAATAAAGCCTTTTTCCTCTGAAAAAACAAGGCCAAGGAAAGTATAACATACACATCCTGATAGGTGACCTCATAAGATAGAATGAAATGTTGAAATTCTTTGATGAAAGAGGTGGAGTTGGTTAAGAAATAACTTAGTCTATTCAATTTGAGGGAGATAAGAGAGGGTAAAGGAACATGTACATTAATAATGTCTTCAGCTTCAGCAACCTCATGAAGAGAATGGAGAGGAATAGTGGCCTTGTCAGGCTTGTGAGGATGAGAGGAAAAGATGTGAGAACAAGTATGGGGAGGGGAAGAGAGGAAGGTGAAGATGGATCTCTTGGTGTTTGGGAGAGAGGATCCACAAAAAGAAGAGGGTGATAGGCACAGGAAGTATGGTCGGCAGAGTTGAAGAAATCTTCAGGTGTTGGGAGTTTCTGAGGGATCTGGGATTCTCACAGGACAGAAGAGGGTCATAGAGAAAAAATCTCATAAGGGGTACAGGCCTCACAAAGGGAGGAACAGGTACATAAAATAGAAAAAGACCTGTAGATACTGAATGACCACTTGCCAGTATGCTGGGGAATATTATCAAGATTACAAAGAATTTGGATATCAGAAGTGCCATTTTCTGGTCACTGAATATCATTGTCAAGCTTATATGGAGGTCAGTCTGAGTTACAGAAAAAAATAGCATGGCACAGCTTGAATTCACCTCCAGCATGTGGAGATCTTCAGGAGACAAGCCAAAGGGACATCCTTCAGTATATGTTGGGTGTTGGTGTGATAAGGGACAGGATGAGACCCAGGAGGAGAATTTTGTGGAAAGAGCATGCCTAGTTCAAAACCCTCTGACAATGAAAAGTGGACTGCACTTGAAGAGGGGCATCCCTCAGTTCAAGAGGGTCTCAACCTTTGAAGGAGGGTCACAATCTAGCACTAGGATTTTTTTTTTTCTAGTGGGGGATCTGGTCCCTGGGTGACATGTCCAAGTAATGGGTTCTAAATTCTCATTACTCACCAAAATTAGAGGTCCTGTGTGGCATGCAGCAGAGAGTTCCAGAAAGGTTATGTGTTCCACTTGAGATGGCTGCCACCAGTGAGTCTTCCAAGACAATGCACCAATGTCGTGATCCAGAGTAAGACAAAGGAGACATCATCTTAAGAGAAAACGGAAGTTTACTGAGAGAAACAGCAGCTGAGGTTCTGAAGCTACAGGTACCTCAGCCCACCCACAAGGAAGGAGAGGGTTTCTTTTAAAGGATCATAAAGTTATCCTGGGAGAAGGTATATGTGATTGATGTGCAGGGGAGTTAGGCTTAGTGGGATTTGATGAGTCTTTTGTAATCCATCTCTATGGAGTTAGACCTCTCAGTACTCACTTTCGATCTTTGCTTCTTTTTGGGTCAGTGTGACTTTGTAGTAGCAGCACCTGGACTGTGGGCTCTTGCTAAGATCAGCTATACAGAAGTTTGAGCTTTGTTTCTTGTGAAGACTAGACCAAAGCCAAATGGTGCTCAGAGGTTTTTATAAAACCCTGATAGAGGGATTGTGAGAAATGATATCCCCTTCTCTGGGGAATGAAACTCTACAATCCTTTCTCCATTTTCCTCCTGGGATTTTAGGCATACATGAACATGTGCCTGGCATGATTTTCAAGCTGCCAGGTCCAGGATTTGAACCATAGTAGGCCATGTGAGAGTCCAGAACCATAACCACTACTCAACAACCTGGCCCCCAGAAAGAATTTTTTAAAATATTTTTAAAGTGTGTTTGTATGTGCATGTGTGGGGGGATTAGTTCCACAATTAATTTTTTCTTGAGAGGCTTTTGCTATAGGGGGCATGCGCTTGCCAGAAAGACACAGAGAGACAGAGACAGAAAGTGAGAAATCACCCCCGAGGGGGGATGGCCACACCACAATCCCTTCTCCTCCATTCTCCTCTCGGGATCTTGGGCACACATGCACACATGCCCAGTGTGAGTTTTAAGCCACCGGGTCCGGGACGCGAACCGCGGTCGACTACATGGGAGTCCAGCGACATAGCCATTACGCTAACTGTAATGTTTTCTCCTAATATAGAAAAGTCTCTCTTGCAGGAGCCTCTGGCCCAAAGGCTCCTCTCTGTTTGTTGGGCAGTCGGGATCGGGCACTGCGTTGCAGCTGCAGCTGGAGCCTGGGCTGGCTTGTGCGGCAGCGGCCTAGGCAGTGGCGGGAGCACTCTGGGCCGACAGGACCACTGGGCCCACGCCTGACCCACCCTGGGCAGCCGCCTGCCCCGGCACACAGGCCCCAGAGACTTCTCAGGGCAGAGGCATCCCCGCGCCCTGCAGCATGAGCTGAGAACCAGCCTCAACTCCAAGTTCAGAGTCCTGAGGGCAATGCCCGCTGCTGGTGGCACCCACGTGGGGTGCAAGAGACTGTACCTTGGCTGAGATGGAGGAGCAGAGCCAGGAAAACTTTTTCACCAAGAGGGACAAGAAGGAGTGGCAGACAAGTCGGTCAGTGCCGAGGAAGCAGCTGAGCTGCAGGCACAGTGGGCAGCAGTGCAGGGCCACCGAGGGCAATGGCTGGAGAGCTGGCTCAGGAGCTGTGGGCCCTAGGGCAGCCACCAAGGTCGTGAAGATGGGCGAAGATGAGAGGAAAGAATTTGGCCTCAGAGTTCAGGCAATGCTAGTCAGTGAAAAGGAAGAAGATAATGAAAAGAGAGAAGGTACAGTGATAACTGGAAGAGGGTGGAGGATTTGGCAGTGGAGGTGATGAGGAAAAATCTTCAGGTTCCTGAAATAAAAGTAGCTCTGGTACAAGCACCTCCTGCTTTAGTAATATTTGCAGAAACCCCAGAACTGGCCATGACTAGGGTGTGTATGGTCCTCCTGGGGCCCGGTTAACCACAACCAGAAAAACACCACAGGGACTGCCAGAGATATACAGTGACACAGAGTTCCCGTTGCTGCAGTCCACTGCCAAGCATGTAGATAGCTGGAGGGATATAGAAATGAAGAGCTCTAAACTAGTAAAACACAAAAATAGAGGAAAGATAATTTGGGGGGAAAATGAAGAGGTAAGATATTTGTGGGACCCAGATTTGGTTTATTATCTGTTGATGAGGATGTGTATAGTTCAACTAGACTGAAATGTATATCATGTTGAGTAAAGTCTCTCTACAATCTAGATGATGTATAGTGACTGAATGTGTAAATAATAATAATAATAATAATAATAATAATAATAAAGAAAAAAAGATAGAGGTAGAGATGAGGTTTCAAAAAACCAGGTACTTAAACTTCAGCTAGACAATCATTATGCTGTTCTTGAAAATCAGGAAAGCAGCCATACATAGTACCATCAAGGTATGGTCTTTGCTAACACTTCTAAGATAACTATGACACAGCTAAACATCCTGGACAGCCATTGGTCATCTGGAGCTACAGCATCCAATGCAGACCTCTCGATGTCAGTGACAGGCTATAATAATAATAATAAAGAAAAAAAGATAGAGGTAGAGATGAGGTTTCAAAAAACCAGGTACTTAAACTTCAGCTAGACAATCATTATGCTGTCCTTGAAAATCAGAAAAGCAGTCACACATAGTACCATCAAGGAATGGTCTTTGCTAACACTTCTAAGATAACTAGGACACAGCTAAACATCCTGGACAGCCATTCGTCATCTGGAACTACAGCATCCAATGAAGACCTCTCGATGTCAGTGACAGGCCATATTGCACTATGGAAGTTTAAAGTGTCACAACTGTTCTCCTTGAGTATTGCATTTAGGGAAATTTTCATTGTCATACATGTGTGAACTACATTCAGCAGTGTTCTTTCTTAATTACTCTGCAAGTACAAAAGAAACACACAAAACCTGCAGCTGGTCATTACGAAATCTTTTTGTGTTCAGATACTGAACTTTCCTAAGGGCTGACTACCTCAGATTTGCTGCACTCATTGTGGACTTCATGTGGATCACAACTTCTGGATAAGAAGGTTACAGCTTTAGTAATATTTAGTATTTAGTAATACAGCAATTAAGTGTCAATGTGTAAACCTCAAAACCAGCTATACTGGATTTCTATCAGAAATCCTGCAGAAAGTCAGCCATCTGGGTTCTGATCTGCTATGAAAGATGATCAGATAATTTGTGTAGTGTTGTGATGATTTATAATTTAACTTTTAGTTGTATTCTGAAGTAACCACAAATTAAATTCAAACAATCTTGGGTCCACATGAGGAAAAATGAGGTAGGGAAAAGGATAATCTTGTTTCTTTCAGTACTTTTTTATTCAGATAGTGCTTTTCTATGTTCCACATTAAGATCTATTTTGCTTTGGGAATAAATTCTTAGAGCATATTGTTTGGTTAAGTGAGTAACCTGAAATATGCATTAGAATTGTTAAATGTCTCTTGAACTTGCCAATCCCTGGACTCCAAGTGACTTTTGATATAAAGGGCAGTGGATGCTGGAGGCTCTATCTGAGATGCTGCTAAAGCCTCCTGTAATCAGGTCTAAATTGTGTGGTCAACTTCTGTGGAAAGAGTATGAATTCTGGTCAAACTAAGAGTCACTGACTTGTTGTTACAAGTTCAAAGCACTGTGAGCAAAATCTCACTTAAAATCCATTTACATTTCATGGATCTTGCACAATCTTTAATAAGAATTCATTATATATTTGTGCCCCAATTTTTATAGTATTGACATTCTTTAGGTGCAGTAATTGCCTCAGCTAGTTCTGTTATCAACGTTTGGTGTGCTTAGTGTGTATTTGGAGAGACAGGTGATGAATTTTTTTTTTAAGTACTTCTGGTTTTTTTTTTTTTTTTTAAGAGGTTTTTGCTATAGGGTGCGTGCGCTCACCAGACAGACAGAGAGAGACAGAGAGACAGAGAGATAGAAAGCAAGAAATCACCTCCCAGGGGGGATGGCCACACCGCAATCCCTTCTCCTCCATTCTCCTCTTGGGAACTTGGGCACGCATGCACACGTGCCCGGCATGAGTTTAAGCCACCAGGTCCAGGATGCGAACCGCAGTTGACTACGTGGGAGTCCAGCGACATAGCCATTATGCTAACTGCTGGTCCCAAGCACTTCTGTTTTTAATTTCAGCTTGAACTATCCAGTACTGTTTTGTCTTTAAAAGAAACTTAAAGAAGCTAACCAGGATTACTGAAAAGTCTCTTTCTACCTATTGGGATAGTCTGGCAATTTTCTAGTTTTATGTCTTTAATTCAATAGAAATACTTCAAAGTGGTATGTGACCATTTGGTTTAGTCTTGATTTCTCTCTAATAAATCCCTTTGCCAGATGTGGGAGTTGCAGACTTGCTACAAGCCAGAGAGAAGCAAAGAGGTGAGTAAAACTATTTTGCTGTGGGAACATATTCCTGTAGGAGTGCAGTCTAAATAAAGTGTCATGACAATAATTAGACTAATTATTTTGGTGAGTACCTGAGCCAGACAAAACAAAAGGAGGTTGAGTGACTGAATGAGAAACAAGAGATTCTTGGTAAACTGAAAAGAATTTTATTTGGGAGCCTAAAAGTTTAATAAATAATCTCTTAGATCTTAAGCTACATATTTTCCCTGAAAGTATGCATTTTTTTTCCCAGCAAAACTAGTTGGAGTTATGTTATTAAGGAATGAAGTGAGACAAATATGTAGAGGTGCTATTTAATGACATACCATACTAGAAATCTGAAGACCTGCAGCAGATTTTAATTCCCTCTCTTGACTCTCCTTTGGACACTCAACGTTGTTGCTTGGGACTTTGAAATGATCTTGCACCCTGTCCCGCCCCCTCCCCCCCCATCCCATCTGGACACCTGTTCCAGGGAACGGCCTTGCCTTCCAGCACCTCCTGGGACCCATGGCTTATCCCCTCCCCAAATCATCTTTGAAGTCTAGGATTTCAGCATTTTCTAAAGCATGTGGCACATAACATACACCACACACTCTCTTCTTTGTTTCTGATTTGAAGCTCAGTGGATAAGTTCAGGCACAACTGTTCTCTAGAAAGAGGGATGACTTTAGGTCACCCAGGACCAGTGACAACAGTGCAAGGTGCTGGTGAGCAACAGGGAGGTAGAGTACAAGAGAGATAACCAATTGCTTACTCCTGCATGCCTACAAATGCTTGGAAATACTTTGACTAATTTTGGAATGTATAGATCATCAGATGACTAGAAATCATTGCAGACAGAAGAAATATGAACAACCAACAAAATGTCTCCCCCAAGGGAAAAAAATTAATTCCTCATCACTCACAGACAACACAATGGAACTTGTGAAAATGTCACATGGGAAAGAAAGATAAAAGCATTCTCAGGTAAGCAAAACCTGGAAGAATTTACTAACTCCAGACCAGCTCTTCAAGAGATCCTGAAGAGAATGCTATACGAGGAAAAAAAGTCAGAGAGACAGATATAAGAGAACAAAAAACAATCAAGAAAATGACTCACTTAATGATAGGAACATGTCTGGAAATATTGATAATAATATTGAAAATTAATGGATTAAAATCTGTAATCAAGAGACACAGATTGGCTGAATTGATAAAAAAAAAGAATCCCTCTATTTGTTGTTTACAAGAAAGGCATCTTATAGATAAAAAACATTGACAAAAAGTGAAGGACTGGAAAAAGATATTCTATTTAGACGGAAATCAAAACAGGGCAGGACTTGTGACACTGATTTCAGACAAAACAGGCTTTAAGACAAAAACTGTAAGAAGAGACAAAGGTCATTATACATTAGTAAATGGGCTAATTCATCAAGATATGATGCTTAAAAATAGCTATGCACCCAATTCAGGAGCACCTAAATACATGAAGGAAAAACTGTGAGAGCTAAAAGGAGAGATAGGTTGCAACACTATAATTTTCGTGAATCTCAACACTCCATAATCTCTTTTAAGACAGATCTTCTAGACAAAAGCAGACAGATACAGGACCTAAACAATACTATAAATTAATAGGGCTTGACAGACATCTTAGTACTTTCCACTCTTAGACCACAAAATATACATTTTTTCTAACCCCTGCATGGAAGCTTTTCAAAGATTGACCTTATGATAGGACACGAATCAAGTCTGTGCAGATTCAAAGGCATAGAAACTATATATAGCATCTTATCTGACCATTATTGAATTAAACTTGATATTAATTTTAAGAAAAATTCTCAAAAATACACGAGCACATGGAAACTAAACAACTTACTTCTAAATGGCTTCTTAACTACCAAAGAAGTTAAGTCTGAAATAGAAGCAAATGATAATGAATACATAAGTTTCCATAATCTATGGAATGCCGCAAAAGCAGTCATAACAGGGAAATTCATGGCAACTAGTGCACATAAGAAAAAGATGAAAGGTGGCAAGTAGACAACCTAACATTATGACTTAGGAAATTGGAAAAACAACAACAATAAAGACAATCAACAACAACAAAACAAAAAGAATCCCAGGCAAAAAGTAATAATAAAGATTGAAGCAGAGATAAATGAAATAGATTGGGACCAGCAGTTAGTGTAATGTCTATGTCGCTGGACTCCCACGTAGCCAACCGTGGTTCGAGTCCTGGACCCGGTGGCTTAAACTCACACCAGGTGCATGTGCGTGCATGCCCAAGATCCCAAGAGGAGAATGGAGGAGAAGGGATTGTGGCATGGCCATCTCCCCGGGGGAGGGGGGGGGTGATTTCCTGCTTTCTGTCTCTCTGTCTCTCTCTGTCTGTCTGGCAAGCACACGTGCCCTATAGCAAAACCCTCTCAAAAAAAAAAGAGAGAAATAAATGAAATAGAAAATAAACAAACTATACATAAAATAAATGAAAGCAAAAGTTGGTTCTTTGAAAGATGAACAAGCTCAACACAGCATTAGCTAGACTGATAGAGAAGAAAGAAACTAGATAAATCAAATATGTAATGAAACAGGCAATATTACAACAGACAGAAGAGAAATAAAGGACATCTTTAGAGGATGCTATGAGTGACTATATGCCAACACAGAAGAGAACAGAGAGGAGATAAATTCCTAGATGGTTATAATCTATCAGGATTGATTGAATCAGGCAGGCATAGAAAACCTGAATAGACCCATAACAAGTCATGAGATTGAAATAATAATAAATATCCTCCCAACAAAGAAAAGCCTAGGTCCTGAAGACTTCACTTCTGAATTTTACAAAACTTTTAAAGAAGAGTTAATCCCCATTCTACTCAAATTCTTTCTAAAGATTTAAAAGAAAGAAAACCTCCCAAATTCATTTTATGAAGCCTCCATCATCCTCACTTCCAAAACAGATAAAGACATGAAGAAAAAAGGAAAACAACAGACCAATATCTTGAATAAATATAGATGCAAAAATTTTCAACAGGTTACTTGCAAATCATATCCGACAACATATAAATAAAAGGATTATTCATCTGAACCAGGTAGTCTTTATTTCAGGGATGAAGGGTGGTTCAACATGCATAAATCCAGAAACATAATACACCATATTGACAAAAAAAAAGAGATAAAAACTGTAGTATGATCATTTCAATTGATGCTGAGAGAGCATTTGATAAAATATAACATCCTTTCATGATTAAGACTCTCAGCAAGATTGGTGTAAAATCCATATGTGAAAAACCTATAGCTAACATACTGAATGGGGAAAAGCTAAAAGCTTTTCCACTAAAAATTGGCACTAGACAAGATTGCCAACTTTCTCCACTTCTTTCTGATATAGTACTGGAAGTTTTAGCCAATGCAATAAAAGAGAATAATATAAAAGGCATTCAAATAGTCAAAGAAGAGTTGAAAATATCTTTATTTGCAGATGACATAATAGCATATTTAGGGAACCAGCAGTTAGTGTATGGCTATTTCGCTGGACTCCCACATAATTGACTGCGGTTCGCGTCCCGGACCCGGTGGCTTAAAACTCACGCCGGGTGCGTGTGCGTGTGTGCCCAACATCCCGGGAGGAGAATGGAGGAGAAGGGATTGCCGCGTGACCATCCCCTCTGGGAGGTGATTTCTCGCTTTCTGTCTCTATGTCTATCTCTGTATGGCTGGCGAGCGCACGTGCCCTATAGCGAAAACCTCTCCAAAACAAAACAAAACAAAACAAACAAAAAATGGCATATTTAGAAGACCCAAAGGCATCCATAAAAAAACAAACAAACAAACAAACAAACAAACAAAAAAACTTCTCACAACTGAGACTGTTGGGTGGCCAGCCCAGGTCTGAACCAAGGGCTGAGTGTGGGCAAAATGGCCCTGGTGCCCTATGAGGACACCGCAGGAGTGGGGCTGCAGAAGTTCCGCAAGCCTCTTATGACCTTGTCCTTGGCGAACCACACTATCCAGATCCGCCAGGACTAGAGGCAGGTGGG
>NW_006204435.1:0-1083 GCF_000334495.1 Tupaia belangeri chinensis | reverse complement strand
CTGTTTAATGAAATGGCTTACTACACAGAGTTTGACCAAAAGTTCTCAAGGGACAAAGCTGTGGGCAGTGTTAGAATGAAGCAGTCTTCTCTCCCACTGCTGTGATTTTGAGTCATATTTTAACTCACTCTGAAACACAAATTACATGAAAGACAAATGTGAGATTCAGGTTTATGTTGTTTTTGTATCCCATGTTGCTCACTCTTGATAGACAGTTGTCACCGATGGCTGTCATATGAAAGGTTCTTTGAACTAGTGGACTTGTATGGGTAAGGTTAAGTCATGTGAACTATTTTTTTTTTTTGAGAGAGAGTTTTGCTATAGGGTGTGTGCACTTGCTAGAGAGATAGAGACAGAGAGATAGAAAGTGAGAAATCACCCAAGGGGATCTTGGGTATGCACACACATGCGTCTGGCATTGAATTTTATGTTGCTGGGTCTGGGACTTGAACCTCTCACGTGGGAGTCCAGCAACATAAACATTATGCCATCTGCTGGGCCCTGAACTTTATTTTTCAAGCCACTGGGGCCAAGATTCACACCATGGTTAATTATGTAGGATTCAGTCTCGCTACAGAATGCTCAAAGGTTGTACAGGGCTAGCCTGTGTGAACTCCTCTAAACATATTCCAGGACAGCCCAATTTTAGGGTTAGCTCTGTTTTTGAAGTTTCCGAATGTAAAATGAGAAGTTTTACATCCTATGAGCTGTTAGTGCTATTGAAATTTTTTTCTTCATTGAGTTCTTATATTCTGATTATTTGAGATTAGGATGAGTTTTCTGGGTTCTCATATCATGCCTTTTGGCTTAATTTCATGTTTAAGTATATGAACAAAGGAAAAAGTAAACATTAAATTTTAGTTACTGTTTGAAAACACCTAAATTCTTGAACAAGAATAGGTTATATTCAAATCAAACACTGTGATTTTCCTTCCAGCACTACCCTAAGATGTCATTTTTAAATATTTTGTCCTAGGCTTTCGTGGTCTCCTTATGATACTCATGATGACAATAAAACAAAGTTTTAAATTTAAAAAAAAATCTTCTCAATGTAAATGAATACAGGAAAGTGTCAGGATACAA
>NW_006204434.1:4481-5564 GCF_000334495.1 Tupaia belangeri chinensis | reverse complement strand
CTCTCACTGAAGCCCGCCCCGAAACCCGAGGTGTTTTTTTTCCCCCACTTCTCTCACCGAAGTGGAACTTACCGCGGTATCTTTCAGTTGCAATTGCCGAGGAGTTCTGGCCGCTCTTGGGTCCTTTATTGTAAAGCGCGCGAACGGGGCAACGAGAGAGACGAGGATAGAAAGTTCCCTGTACGGGCCACCAAATGTCGCTGCCCATGACGCTGCCATGAAGAAAGGACACACACAAAGCGGTCTCCTCCTTCGGTCCCTTTATTTCCCCTGAGGTAGTCAGCCGTCCGCCGCCGCGCGCCCCGAGACGGGGCCAGAATAAAAGGAGTAAAATGGCCAATCAGTGTTGTGTACACGTGTACGGAAGTGCATATAGCCTATCATATGGGCCATATGTGAGAGTCCCGTGCTGATCATGCGACTTGTTATTGGCTAGACTCCAAGTGCACGCGTTCCGGGTAAGGAACTTCCTGGAATCTGTTTACTCTTTACGCGAGTAAGAGAGTTCCGCTCGGCGCCATCTAGTGGCGCGGTCCACGGTAGGGCGTTGTCGCCCTCCACAAAAAAAGGCAAAAAAAAATATATTTTACTAGGAAAATGAATAAAACAGACAAATAGATCCATACAAATAAACAGTATCTTTAGTAGATTTCAGCATAGGACAGTCCTATAACAAGCATATTTCCTCTTATTCTCTAGAGCTGTTCAACTTCCACATTCAGAATTTTAAAAATATAATTAATTGTGATTTTATTATGTTGATATTTATGTTTCATTCCACATCATTTTCGGTCAAGCTCTGAACACTTAAATACTCTGATGGTAGCCAGCAGACAGCATCGCTGTTACCTAGCTGGACTCCCACATGGCCAGCTATTGTATGAGTTCCAGATCTGGTGGCTTGAAACTCATGCAAGGTGCAAATATGTTCATGCCCAAGATCCCAGAAGTAGAATGAAGGGGAAGGATTTTGGTGTGGCATGCATGGGCTTCATGCTGGGAGGTGATTTCTCACTTTCTCTCTCATTGTCTCCATCTCTGTCTCTCTCTCTCTAGTGAGTGCAGGTACCCTATTTAAAAAAA
>NW_006204434.1:4208-4455 GCF_000334495.1 Tupaia belangeri chinensis | reverse complement strand
TGGGGAACGAGTATCGGGAACCTGGGAGGTGGCAGTGTCTGCTACAGCACCTGAGGCAACTGTTGTGGGTGTCCATAGACAGTGATGGCATTGGTCAGACAGTCCACCACCTTCTTACTCACCTTGGGCTAGCAACTCTTCAGCAAGCTGAATTTCTTCAGGGAAGACTCTGAACTGCTTCAGTATCTTTAAGGTCAGGTAACTATGAAAGGCCAGCTCTCTCCTTGGAAAACTTCTGTTTCTCTCA
>NW_006204434.1:0-1670 GCF_000334495.1 Tupaia belangeri chinensis | reverse complement strand
ACCAGAGAGAGAGGAAGAGAGAGAGAGAATGGGAAAGTGAGAAAGCAAGCCACCAGGTCCAGGATTTGAACCATGGTTGGCCATGTGGGAATCCAGCACCCTTATCTACCACACCACCTGCTGGCCCCAATGTAATATTTCTAAACAGCTCACATATGGTGTTGTTTTACTATTAAGATATTTTAAATTTTTAAAGTTTTTGTTATAGGCATGTATGTTTACTCAAGAGACACAGTGAGGGAAAATGGGAAATCACCCCCCAGAGAGGATAGCCTTCCCTATTCTCCTCAGGTTTTGGGCATGCATGCAGAGGCACCCAGTGTTATTTACAAACTGCTGTGTCTCAAACTTAGACTAAGGGTTAGCTGCAGGATTGTTTTAAAATAGTTTTAAATAGCCGTGTGTGATAGAGAATGGACTCAATTAGCTTTAAATAGTTTTTAAATTTTGTTTAAATAATTTTTTTCCTTTTCAAATAATTATTTTTTAAATTCATTTATTAATTATTATTTTTTTAATTTGACCAGAGAGAAACAGAGAGTGAAGGAATGTGAGAAATCAAGCCATTAGGTTCAGAACTCAAACCATGGTTGGCCATATGGGAGTCCAGCACATTAACCACTACACTACCTGCAGGTCCCTGGAATTTAAAACTTTTATCTGTTGCCTAAAGATGGTCTAATTTTATTACCATATTTTTTGAGGTTTTTTCCTTAGGAGTGGCATGCTCTGTGAGAGGGAGACAGAGACTGTGAGAAAGTGGAGAAAATCTCCCAATCTGGGAGATGGCCACACTACAATGTCACCCAATTTGGAAGATGGTCATACTGCAATCTCTTTTCTTTCATTTTCCTCCCAGAGTCTTGGACACATACAGATGTGCTCAGTGTGATCCTTTTTCCTCCATTCTCCTCTAAGGGTTTTGGACACACATAACCACCACACCACCTGCTGCCTCCAGTTGCTATTTTTTTTTTTTCTTTCTTTCTTTTTTTCTTTGGAGAGGATTTTGCTATAGGGCATATGTGCTCGCCAGAAAGACAGAGAGACAGAAAGCGAGAAAATCACTTTCCCCTCCATTCTCCTCTTGGGATCTTGGGCACGCATGCACACGCGCCCGGCGTGAGTTTTAAGCCACCGGGTCCCGGACACGAACCGCTGATCGACTACGTGGGAGTCCAGCGACATAGCCATTACGCTAACTGCTGGTTCCCTGGGTGTGATTTTTCAAGCCAGCAGGTCCAGGAATCAAACCAGTTGGCCATGTGGGAATCTAGTGCCTTAATCAGCATGTTATCTTCTGGCCCCATATGTAACTTTTTTTGTTATGGTTTGCCATAAGGCACATGCACTCACTGGAGAGAAAGAGTAGAGAAAGTGAGAAATCACCACCACAGGGAATGCAATGCTGCAGTCCCTTCTTACTTCTTCTATATGGATTTTGGACATGCACACACACACATTCCTGGCATGAGTTTCAAGCCACCAGGTCAGGACTCAAATGTGGTTGACCATGTGGGAGTCCAGTGCCATATACATTATACCACCTGCTGGCCCTGTAATACTTTTATATATCTTAAGATGAAAAACAAGAAAAGTAATAATAAACAAAGTTATATAAAGCTAAAATGATTCTGTTCAACAAATTAGACAAAAACATGTTTGAGGAA
>NW_006204433.1:0-1654 GCF_000334495.1 Tupaia belangeri chinensis | reverse complement strand
AGCAGTGAAGGGAATACTGTACTATCTACTTCTATCTCCATGATTTCACTTTTCATTGGTTGCTATGAAAGCTCTACGCCCTGTGAACCATGATTACATTTCTCTGCAGAACCTGGCAGTTTGGAAAACACACTGTGTGTGTGTGCGTGTGTGTGTGCATGTGCGCGCGTGTGCATACATATGTTCTCAAAGCCCAAAAGGAGGGATTGTAGTGTGATCATCCTGGGAGGAGGGTTTCTCTCTTTTTCTCTCTCTTATGCACCCCCTAGCAAAATTTTTAAAGACCATTTAAATTAATTATTTGCTTAGTGCTTTATAATCACTTTTCTTTTTATGGAGACAAGTTAGAAAGGCAGGAAAATAAAAAATGTTTGAAGGATAATCATCAAGAAAGCCAAGTACATTTGCAATGTTCTTCCGTGTCCTTTCCATGTTACATTGATTGTGTGCTAGTTAATTACACTTTACTAGATCTTCTGAAATGTTAAAAAACATGAATATGAAAGATGGAAATCAAAAGTGTCAGCACAACCACACGTTAAAAAACAAAGACAGAGGATAGTGCTTACAAAATTATTTGCTTAGTGCTTTATAATCACTTTTATTTTTATGGAGACCAGTTAGAAAGGCAGGAAAATAAAAAATGCTTGAAGGATAATCATCAAGATAGCCAAGTACATTTGGAATGTTCTTCTGTGTTCTTTCCATGTTACATTGATTGTGTGCTAGTTAATTACACTTTATAGATCTTCTGAAATGTTAAAAACATGAATATGAAAGATGGAAATCAGAAGTGTCAGTACAACCACACGTTAAAAAACTAAGATGAAAGATAGTGCTGACGTTCTACCTGTCAGTGTGATAAACCATGCTTATAGATTTCTGTGTATGAATTAGCTTACGTTCTCTAAAAAAAAACTTGCTTTTCTTGAATCTATATCTAAAACTTTCTTTAAATTTCAAAGTCAATTAAAAATTAGGTCCTTTGGGGGCAGTGGTATGTCTCCTGTGGGTCCCTCCAGTTCACAGAGACCTGTCTGTATCAGCTGTGCACTACACTGTCCACACCTGGAGATATTGGTCCCTGAGGCAGGACTTTGAGTTTATATTTGGATTGAAAACTGAGCCTGAAGGTAGCATACTGAGAACTCCTGCTGTGCCTTGCCGGAAAACAATTTAAAGGAGTTCCTTGGAGGACTTTATACAGGGGAATCCATCCGATAGCAGTGAAGGGAATATTGTACTATCTACTTTTATTCATATGATTTCACTTTTCATTTGTTGCTAAGAAAGCTATAAACCTTATGAACCATGTTCTTGGGAACCAGATTTGCTGAGTGTGGTTTTTGTTCAAGAGTGACTGTGTTTTTAAAGAGAAGAGTTTAAGACCACCTGAGTCTGTGTTTTCTCAGTGCTGATAGGTGAAGTCCAATCCTGGCCCTTTATTCCCGAAAAGAGAAGATGTGCTTAAACACCAGTGAGATGAACAGTGACATCTTCATTCAGCACCACAAAGTCAGTCTGTGATGTGAAAAAAGCTCTCTTTGAGCTAGTTTAGGATCCCTTTCTGTCCTTGTGGCTGGCAGTGGGTCCATGCTCAGGGAGAGAATGACACTGTCCCAGTCTTCCATATTGATCTTCTTAGGCTCCAGCT
>NW_006204432.1:14465-20136 GCF_000334495.1 Tupaia belangeri chinensis | reverse complement strand
ATACAAAAATCCATTAAGACACTCTGCAGTCCGTTGCTTTCCCTTTCTGTTTACATTATCGTCAATCAGCTTTCTGGGGTCCAGCAGATAGTATAGTGGTTATATTGCTGGATTCCACATGACTGACGGCAGTTCAAGTCCTAGACCCAGTGGATTCAAAATCACACCTGGCACATGTGCATGCTTGCCCAAGATCCCAGGAGGAGAATGGAAGAGAAGAGATTATGGTGTGGCTATCCCCACATGGGATAATTTCTCACTTTTCATCTCACTGTCTGTGTGCATGTGTGCATGTGTATGTGTCTGGCAAATTTATGCACCTAAGGCAAACACCTCTTTAAAAAAATCAGACTTTTGACACCTACCTGACCCCTCTGTTCCCTTTTCACTATAGCCTCGCCAGCACTTGTTTATTTATTTATTTATTTTTTAATTTTTTAAAATCACAACCCTTGTAACTAGGGTTTAACAGTATCTCATTGTGGTTTTGATTTGTATTTCCTTTAGAATAAGAGATGTTGAGCATTTTTTCCTATGCTTTTGGCCATTCTTATGTCCTCAGAGAGTTAGCTGTTCAGCTCATTTGTCTATTTTTAAATTGGATTATTCCTTAAAAAAATAAATAAACAGGTGAGCTGTTTGAGTTTCCTGTATATTCTGATTATCAACCCTTTATTTGAAGCATAATTTTTTTTGGAGAGATTTTCGCTATAGAGCATGTGTGCTCACCAGACAGAGAGAGACATAGAGACAGAAAGCGAGAAATCACCCCCCAGAGGGGATGGTCACGCTCCAATCCCTTCTCCTCCACTCTCCTCTCGGGATCTTGGGCACGTACGCACACGCGCCCTGCGTGAGTTTTAAGCCACCGGGTCCAGGACGCGAACCGCGGTTGACTACGTGGGAGTCCAGTGACATAGCCATTACGCTAACTGCTGGTTCCTTTGAAGCATAATTTGAAAATATTTTCTCTCATTTGAAGGGATGTCTCTTCACTTACTATTGTTTCCTTTGCTGTGGAGGTTTTAACGGAGAAGCTTTCAGTTTTCCTCCTTTAATTATAATGTTAACTATGGGTCTATCATATATGACTCTCTTTGTGTTGAGAAGTGGCCTTTTCTACCTGTTTTTTGCTGAGAGTCTTAGTCATGAAGGCATGTTCTATTTTCTCAAAAGCTTTTTTCTGCATCAATTTATATGATCGTATAGTTTTTATCTTTCCTTCTGGTAATGTGATGTATTACTCTTATTGTTTTGCATGTATTGAACTGTCTTTTCATCCCTCAGATAAACCTGCTAATGACGTATGGTCTTTAATATGCTATTAGATTTCATTTTCTAGCATTTTGTTGAGAATTATTACATCTGTATTCATCTGATATATTTTGTCTGTAGTGTTTTGTTTGTTTTGATTTTTTATGTCCTTGTCTGATTTTTGTATCAAGATTATGGAGGCTTCATAGAATAAGTTTGTGAGGGTTCCTTCCTTTTGAATTTTTCATTTTATTTTTTCTTTATTTCAAGTTATTTTATACATCAATAATGTTATTTAGCATGTAAAGTGAATCTTCCAACACATGTACATTTCTCCCCAGTACAGTTGATAATACTATAACCTTATCTTCAACATATAATACCCCATTTCTTTGTCCCATTAAAGCTATGCCTTTCTATTTTTCTCCTTAATGTCCTTCCTCAGACTCTACTCCTTCACCCACCCTCTTCCCACCCTATATCAGATATTCATAACCATCTACTGTGTTTCTATATAGATGTCTATGACGTCCATCTGGTTTATAGTATCATCTAGGTCCCAAATCGCTTTGCTTTTTTTTTTTTTTTGTCTCGTTGACCTGTCTAAAGGAATCAATGGGTGTTGAGATCTCCAATAACTTTTGTTTCACAGTCTATGTCTCCGTTTAGATCTAGCAGTCTTTCCTTTACATATTTGGGTGCTCCTGACTTGGGTGCATAGATATTTATAAGCATTATATCTCCTTGGTGAATTATTCCTTTTACTACTATATAATGCCCTTCTTTGTCTCTTCTTATGGTTTTTGTCTTAAAGTCTATTTTGTCCAAACTCAGTATAGTGACTCCTGGTCTTTTTTGGTTTACAATTGTATGGAATACCTTTTTCTAGCCCTTCATTTCTAGTCTATGAATGTCTTTGTCCATGAGATGGTTTCATGTAGACAGCAGATGGAGGGTTTCTGATTTTTAATTCATTCAGTAAGTCTATCTCTTGATCAGAGAATTTAATCTATTAGCATTCAACGTTATTATTGTTATTTCCACACTGGTCCTTACCATTAAACTTGCCATATACTCAGTTGCTTTTAGTTCTCTTATTGCTGTCTGTCTTTAGTTTTCATGGTATAGTACTCCTTTTAGAATTTCTTGGAGAATTGGTCTGGAGTTGGTAAATTCTTTCAGATTTTGTTTCTCCAAATATGTCTTGCCAGGTATGACATTCTTGGTTGAAATTGTTTCTCATTATCACTTTGAATATATTTCCCCATTCTTTCCTTGTTTGGATTGTATACACTGAGAGGTCCTGTGTTATCCTATGGGATAGGCTTTGTAAGTGATTTGATGTTTCTTTCTCTCTTTCTTTTTTTTAAAGATGTTTTTGCTATAGGGTGTGTGCACTCACCAGAAAGACAGAGAGAGACAGAGAGAGAGAAAGCAAGAAATCATCTCCCAGGGGGTGGCCATGCCACAATCCTTTCTCCTCCTTTCTTCTCTCAGGATATCGGGCATGCATGTACATGCACCACGTGTGAGTTTAAGCCAACTGGAATCAGGGTCAACTACATAGGAGTCCACTAAATAGTCATTACGCCAATCTTAGTATCTTGTCTTTGTGGGTTTTGGCTAATATATCTGTGGTGTGCCATGAAGAGGATATTCTTGGATTAATTCTACCTGAAGTTCTTTGTATTTTTTGGGTCTGGGTATTTGAATGCCTTTCTAGACTTCGAAAGTTTCTTCAAGAATTTTATGGAATAGATTATCAATATTCTTACTGTTCTCTTCACCTTCTGAAATACCAATTATTTGGATGTTTGGGCATTTCATGGTATCTAGTATTTCTCATATAGTATTCAGTTTTCTTGGCCATGTTCTCAGTAGTTTTATTTTTTCTAGGCCAGAAATTTTGTCTTCTAATCCCAAGATTCTATCTTCTGTGTGGTCTAACCTGCTTTTAATACTTTTAATGGAAGTTTTGATTACTGTATTATAGCCTTCATATCTAACAGTTCTGTTTCTTTTTTATGGTGTCTAATTCTTCTTTCACATAATGGAGGGACTTTCTCATTTCTTGGAGCTCAACATTTCTTTTCTCTTGCATCTCATTGAATTTTGTTGCCATAAATTTTATTTCCATACTAAATTCTTTTTCTGACATTTCAGTAATACCCTCTAAATTTTCTCTACTTGGAGATGAGTTACAGTGTTCCATTGCTGGAGATGTATTAGTTGATTCTCTCATTCTTGAGAGTCTGCTCTGATTCTTAGTCATTTGGTAATTGTTTAATTTTGACTAATTTGTTGCAGAGGTAGTCCGAGGCTGTGAGCTCATTTCACCTTACTGTGAAATCGTTTGCTACTATTTTATCTTTTCTACTGTGTCCTCCAGTGTGGGAATCACAGGATAAGTTTACAAATGGATTTATGAAGTGGAATTTCACTCTTCTTGCAAAAACTACAGTGGGGTGCAAAGAATTGTGTAAGATTCACAATATACAGATGTTTAACTACTACGTACCTAGTCTTCTCTAGGAAGTAGGTAAGGGCTGAGCAGTAAAATAGGAAAGTAAAGAAAAAGAAAAAGAAAAAGAATGTAGAAAATATAAATAGAAAAAAGCAAAGAAAAGGGAAGGAAAGAACTAAAATGAAAGAGGAAATAAAAGAAATCAAATGGTAAATAATGAAATTGGGTTAAAAATAGAAAACCACACAGTGCATGTGTGGGCCATGCGAGGGGCCACCAAAGTCAGAGGTAGACTGGCCTGGATGCTTTCTGTCCTAGTTGTGGGGAAAGGTGACAAATTAAGAACAGAAAGGCACAAAATGGTGCAGAAAAGCTTTTTTTTTTTGGGAGAAAAAAATTAGAAGGGACAGAGAAACAGAGAAGAGCAAGAGGGATGGTGAAACTTGTCTATCTGGCTAGCACTGGGGTCTGGAAGGGGAGTCCCTGCCTGGAGAGGGGGGCCCACAGCCCTGAAACTGCACCCAGATGGCCAGCACAGTCAGAGGGCCAGGAGTGATAAACAGTTTTAATACTTAGAAAAGTGATACTTATAGGCTAATAAATAAATAAGGATACATTCATGGATTTGCATAATAATGAAGAAGAATTTTTAACATGTATACCATTCATTTTACTTACTTCTTCCATGAGCAAGAGAGACACAGAAAGAGAGAGATAGCACCCTCAATGGAGTCTAAAATTCATGACCCACTCCTAGCCTTAGACAACCCCCCAGATCAGGGACACATGTGTCCCACACTAAGAAAGGTTTCCAGACTCAAACTGAGAACCTTCCCATGTGGGTGATCTTCACAAAAATGCCATGTTTTATTGCTGTGCCACCATCTGACCTCCAGAAAGGAAATGTCAAGATGAAATTCAGCCCTACCATAAACAAAATAATTCATGACTCATTGTTAAAAATAAATAAACAGATACTTAGTGTCTTATTCTCAAATATCAGGACACTTTACAGATCATTGATGCCATATTACCCTTTGGTCTACTGAGAAAATACTGTGACTTCTTCATTTTCAAATTTATACTCTTTTAAAGTGTTCTTATCTCTTCTCAAATGTAAATTATCCATTTCGCTTTCAAATGTCATTTTATTTGCCTTTAAAAAAAAGCCAGCTTGATTGAGGTATAATTTATAGCAAACAAGTCCCCTCTTGTAAGAGTACTATTCAGAGATTTTGAGTAAACTGATAGCCCTCACCACCATCACCTCAATCCAGTTTTAGATCATTTTGGTATTTCCTTGGCCACAGCATTTTCTTGTGCTAGTTGGTGGTCAGTCTCTGATCCTACCTCCAACCTCAGGCAACCACAAATCTATGTCTCTACAGGTTTGCCTTTTTTGAAAATTGTATGTAAAGAGAATCATACAGTTTATATTACTTTGTCTTGTTTCTTTCATTTAGCATGTTTTTTTGAGGTTTTCCATGTTGTAGCACGTATTAATAGTTCCACTTTCATTGTGGTATAGATTAGTCAGGGTTCTCCAGAGAGGGATTACATAAATATATGTATATGTGTATACATATATGCATATATGTGTGTATATATACATATATATATCTAAATAAACACACACGCACACACACACTGGGAATATATACTTATACACACATATATAAGCAATAGGATTTATTTATATATACACATATATTTAGAGAAAGGTGTATTTACATACATAGTATAGAAGTGTGCCAAAAGAAAGAGAAAGGGGAGAGGGGTGTATTAGGAAAATTTACTCGTGTGGTTATGGAGACTACAAAGTCCCACAATAGGCCATCTATAGGCTGAGATCCTGGGGTGCTGGTAGCATGAGCAGTCCAAGTCCCAAACTTTCAGAACCAGGGAATCAATGCTATTAAGAACCGGGGCGGGGGGGGGGGGGTGGGTGTGTTT
>NW_006204432.1:0-12271 GCF_000334495.1 Tupaia belangeri chinensis | reverse complement strand
CTGGGGAGTGATTTCTCTTCTTTTTTGCATCTGTCTGTCTCTGTCTCTCTGGTGAGCACATATGCCCTATAGTGAAACATCTCTTATAACAAAACAAAACAAGATGACTACTATCAAAAGACAAAATTTCAACAAATTTCATTATAGATCTATTTGGCTCTTGTATCTGCAATTCATGAGTCAGGCAGCCTCCATTCTATAATACAGAACAAGAGCTCCCAATGTGGTATACAGTAAAACAGTGGCTTTTGTAAGGTCAGAACAAGAGCAACCAAAAAGAACAATAGAAAGAAAGCTGACTGATTCCCATAGGTGACATCAGTTTTTTTTGTTGTTGTTGTTGTTTTTTTGTAGGGGTTCTACCATGACTCAGGTAAATTGAAGCTTATTTTAAAGAAAAACTGATCTGTTTGAGATCTGTCTGCTTCTTTAAAGTCTCAGTTTGATTATGTGGCATTTAGCATACAAGATTTCATTTTAGCTTCATCTAGTCTGCTAAGGTTCAGTGCAGCTCTGTCCAAAACAACCAGCTCTCATAATTTTGGTAAACACTGCCGATTGAGTCTAGATTCCTTCTCAGTCCACTGACATACCCTCAGACACACCCAGAAATAATTCTTTATCAGATCTCTAAGTACTTTTTCTTTATTAAAAATGTATTTATTTATTTATTTTTATTTATTGTTACTATTTTTTAAATTTGCTGTAGTGTATGTGTTCTCCAGAGAGAAAGAGACAGAGTGAGAGAAAGGAAAAATGAAAAAAGACGTCATCAGGCCCAGGACTCAAACTCTGATTGACCACGTGGGAGTCCAGTGCCTTAACCACCACACCACCTGCTGTCGCCTCTCTAGGTACCTCTTAATTCAGTTGAGTTGACACTTAAAATTAGCCACATTTATCCTCAACTTGTTAACTTGACAACCATAATCCACATCACCTGAAACCATACTCAATATCAAAGTAAGTACAGTAACAAGGTAATAGTTCCACCTAACATCAAACAACTATCCTGCATACACCAGGAATGCACCACTCCTTTCCCCTGAAGAAGAGATAAAAGTCCTTGGATAGTATTCCCTCTCCTCCCAATATCCCCTAATGTAAACAGTGTGATGTAAAATTAGCAAATACTCAGATTCTGATAAAAAGTCAATACAATTTATCTTACATGATGATGGGATAAAGAGGAATTAAAATAAAAAGCATTTAAATCTATTAAAACTATTTGTAGGGACCAGCAGTTGGCATAATGACTATGTCGCTAGACTCTTATGTGGTCGACCGTGGTTCAAGTCCTGGACCCAGTGGCTTAAAATCACACTGGGCGTGTGTGCGTGTGTGTCCAAGATCCCGAGAGGAAAATGGAGAAGGGATTGCAATGTGGCCATCCCCCCGGGGGTGATTTCTCATTTTCTGTCTCTCTGTCTCTCTTTCTGGCAAGCGTATGTGCCCTATGGCAAAAACCTCTCAAAAAATAAAAACCCTATTTGTATATCTCTACATACAAATAAATGTATTCTTAACAAACAAGGGAATAAAATTACCGTCATTACAATTCATACAATTACAGTCCTTTTTTTTTCAGTTACTGGTCACTTGAGCATAGCTGGTGTTTATAAGTAACTTCTATTAACCATTCTGTATTCCTTTGCTTTCACCTTCAGCAAATACCTCAGCTTGTCATAGTTTCTTTACCTCAACAGGTGACCCAGACCTTCATTTTATCTGGGCCATTTGTAGCCTTGCCTGTTTTGAGGGCTGTGATTTCCAACTGACCTTACTCACAGGTTATGGTTATACTATTAAACAACTTCAGGGGTTCCCTGTATTCCAGATGTACTCTCCCTTAGCTCCATTGTGGAGCAGTAGGTCAATTTCTTCTTGGTAGTCTTGGTAACCTACACAGTAACTGCCTAATTAGATGGGTGATTCAGAGGCACAAGGTCTCCAAAGAGCTGAGATGGCAATGGTAACTTCCAGTTCCATGGAATCACTGCTATGTTTCCTTGTGAAAGCATTCTCACAGGAACTAAGACCTGCAGACCACCAGAGCATAACGTCATAGGAAAAGAAAGCAAAATTTTTGCTAGTGGGTTACTAATCATGAGTGCTGCCACTTTCATTTCCACCCTATGATTTCTATGCCTATAAATGCTGATTATGGGAGAAACAGTTCCATACACTGGGTACTGATTTGGACCACATGTAATTTTCTGGAGAACCTTGTCCCAGCCCTGCAAAGTACATACTATCATTTAGCTGGTGCAGTGACTATGAATCACCATTCTATCAAGCCTGCTGGTTCTGGATAATGGATAACATGGTAAAACCAGTGAATATCCTGAACCTAGCCTTTTGCCATACTTCTTCGGCTGGGACATAAGTTTCTTGGTCAGACATAATGTTGTGTGCAATACCATTATGATGGATAAGATGTTCTGTAAATCCACAGGTGGTAGTATGGGCAGAAGCACTGGCTACAGGAATGTCAAGTCCACATCCAGATTGTCTATCCCAGAAGGACAAGACATTGTCCCTTCCAAGATCAAAGAGGTCCAGTGTAATCGCCTGCCACCAGGAAGCTAACTGATCAACCTGGGGAATAGTGCCATATTTGGGGCTTAATGTTGGTCTCCACTGCTGGCAGATTGGGCACTCATCAGCATCTAAATCCAGGCCAGACTTGGTGAGTGGAAGTCCACATAGCTGAGCCCATGCACAATCTCCATTCAAGCCACTATGACCACGTTGCTCATGATACCATATAGCAGGGGTGGCTGGAGAAGGAGGCTTAATAGAATCTAAGGAATGTAGCATCCTATCCACTTGATTATTAAAGTACTCCTCTGCTGAGATCACTCTTTGATGAACATTCATATGGAAACACAAATATCTTTAGATCCTCTGCCCACTCAGAGAGGTCTATCTACAACCTCTTCCCCAAATTGCTTTGTCACTGATTTTCCAACTATACTCCTTCAGTGTCCTCAATCATGTGGCCAAACTATCAGCTACAGACCAGGAAACAGATGTTCAGTTGCACATCTGGATACTTTTCCTTCCAATCAAGTGCACAGCCATAGAACATGCACTGCCCATAGTTCTATACATTGAAAGGACTTTCCCTCATCACTGCCCTTTAATGACCCAAAAAGGGTGATGGTGCTATTTCTGTCCACTTTCGGGTGGTTCCTGCATATTGTGCAGGTTACAGAACCTGTAAACCAGGGTCACATCTTCTCTCCCCCAACAACTGATGTTAGGGTACCCCTAATGAGGCCATGGGTGTAGGTTAGGAGAGAAAAGGCAGAGTATCAGGAGTAGGAACTATGAGCATTTGGGCCACTTCTTCATGTAACTTGTGCCTTCAGGACAAGCTCAGGCCCAATCATGTATCTGTCACTTTCGTTTCCTGATGGATACTACCACGCATAGCCAACTTAATGGATTTGAGAGTCTGAAAGCACTCATTCAGTTCTTGATGGGTGGTTCAGGTTGCACAGTAACTTGGTAGCACGTGGTGACACGTTCAATTTCTAAGGCCCAGATGAAGGCCAAGGACTGCCTGTCAAAGGGAGAACAGTTTTCTGCAGATGACAGCAGAGCTTGTCCTCAAATCCAAGGTCCTCTACTGGGATTTACCTATAGTACCCTCCCAAATTTTTCAAAAAGCACCCTTATCCATCGCTGACACCTCAAGTACCATTGGACCTTCTGAATCATATGGCTCAAGTAATGGAACCTCTCGACCAGCAGCCTAGGCCTGTTGCAGAGCCTTCTGCTATTCCTCCCCACACCCAAAACTTGAAGCTTTTAATGTCACTTGGTGGCTGGACCAGAATAACAATTTCAAATGAAGAATGTGTTGCCTCCAAAGTTCAAAAAGACTTACCCTCGCTTGTGCACTTTCTCGGTTGTACAAGTGATCATTGCGATAACTTATCCTTACCCTTAGCAGGAATAATCAATGTGCCCTACATCACTGGGCCCCTAGAAATTTTTCTGAAGTAGAAGGCCCTTGAGTTTTAGTCATATTTGTTAATATTTTCTGTCCTCTGAGCCACAGTTGTCTCACTAATAAGACCAGAGCAGTCAATATTTTATACTCTTTTGGTTCAGTCGACATAATGTCACCAATATAATTGACTAATGTGCTATTATGATGAAAGGAAAGGCAATCGAGAGCCCTGCAAACTAAATTGTGACAAAGAGCTGAGGTGTTGATAGTGGCAGGAAGTGAAAGCTTACTGTTGGCCTTTTCACTTGGAAAAACAAAAGCAAAAATACTGCTTTTGGTGGACAGGTATGGACAAAAAAGTATTTGCCAGATCATGAGCTGCATACCAGGTACTAAGATATGTGTTTACTTGCTCAAGCAATGAAACTGTGTCTATGACAACAGCTGTGATTGATGTCTTCTGGAACCAACATCAGTTCTGAGCCAATGTCCAGTAGTCTACACAGGTCTCATCATTATCCGTCCCCCAAGGAACAGTTACCCTGGTAAAAGACTATAGGGGAAAATTGGAAAAAGATTAACACTAAGTTTTCAGTAGTGTACTGAGATTCTCTTCTCCTAGAGATTACTCACCCTCCTCTTCTTTCAAAGGATTTCTGGTCTATAAACTGGCTGAAGTCTGGGAATTGATAGAGGGGCCATGATTTTCTGTTTTTATGATTTGAGTTGGATGTTAGTTCAATGACCAGGAAATTATCTACTTATATAGATCAACTAAGAAGGTAATGGGCTTCCTGGGCTGGACTTGTTGCCTGACAGTTAAGGGAGCCATACATGGCCAACTGCAGTTCAGATCCCAGCTCTAGCACTTTGAAATACAAACTGGTGGGTGTAGGTGCATCCTCCAAGTCCTGACAGGATGGAGAAATGGAGAAGGGATTGCAGTATTATCATGCCCTAGTAGGGAATGTTTTTTCCCTTTTCACTTTTCTTTGTCACACTGGCATGCCCTCTGACAATGTTTTTAAAAAAATAATTTAGTAGGCTTCCTATCTATTTGACTTCTAGGATCACAATAATTATTAACTAGCCAATGCCATAAATCTACACAGTCAGACTAAAGCTGCTGTGTTGTCTCTGCCACCCTTCTGGTGTCTATACACACCATGCCTTTGGTGATAGAGTGCTGCTACTTGACCCCTTCCATCACGTGTCTCACTATTCCCATTGTATTTATGTTTTCCCATTGAGTGACTATCATTCTAATTGTAAGATCCAACCTACAGAGAAGGGAGGTCATGGATCCTTTCAGGGATGTTGGGCTCCCCTCACAAATGTATTTCCCAAAGTGTTGGTGAAAGGTATGTCCTCTGGACCTTCTCAGTGTGGGGAAGTAGGTTTAAAGTGACAAATACATTCTAGAATTTGAATCTCCCCCGATCTCTGAATCCCTTTCTCTATGATGAACTAGAGATTGGGCCTCACCATCTCATTCACAGTAGGACATCTTTTGATCCATGTTTCATCCAAACCACCATCAAATTATTAGTACCTTCCCTACCTCCCCAAGCTCCAACATTCATTGCAGATTCATTGAGCTAATATTGATTCCATGAGATCAGAAAGTTCACTATGGCCTTCCAGTTAGAATAGGGACTTGTGAATCCCAGTGCTTCTAGTGAGACTTTGAACCAATTCAGTTGTCATTTACCCAGCTCCAGAATGAATCATTGAAAAAGATATACTTAGCAGCTGGCCCATATTGTTTCCCTAATGTGTGGAGTGAGGACTATTATGGCGGGAGAGGCCAGATGGAAGTCACTAGAGTTTCCTCTACTTATGACCATTATCCCACACATTTAATATCAATTTCCACTCATTTTCTGGACTCATGCTTGTGTAATAAGAAAACTCCAGTAGTTTATTTGGAGCATAGTACATGTTCGTGGGTCATACTTTGTACCTCACCTTTGGGTACTCATTGGGACTTGCATTTAGTTATAGGTCTAGAAGCAAAGAGAAGTGATGGGTGTGGGTTCTGAGGAAAATCAGCATTGTGTTGTTTACCAACTGCCTCGGGGGATGCTATTATTGTTTCTTCCATCAATTCAGGGTTTACCTCTCAGACAGAGCTGGAAAGACCAATACCCTTGTGTGTGGGTATGGCACTACTGTGAGGTGAAGAAGCCATTTTCTCTGGCAAACCAGACATCCAAGTTGAGGCACACAGTGCCCTTAGCCTCACTGGTGTTTTTCTACACCTCTCCATTCTCAGTTTATGGGGTCCCACTCTTTTCCAGCCAATACCATCAATTTAACTGTCTGTATTTTCCCATGCTGAGAGTTTAGTTTTTGCTCTAACTCAACCAATCACATAATGAGTGTTTTTGTTTGATTTTTGGCAATTTCCACACATTAGCTATGAGAGAGAAGATTCTATTCCTGTTAATGGATGGGAGAGTGTCGACTGCATTGTGAAATCCCTGGTTCTTCAGGTCCAGATCACTAAAATTAAAGATCTGTCCCTAGGCACAAAGTAAGACCATAATCAAAGATAAAATAGGTAGAAAAAATATTTAATAGGAAAGAAAAATACACCCAGAAGACCCCTGGGTGGGCAGAGTGCCAAATGTCAACTGCACTAGGCACTGGTCAACCGTTATTTTATTATTAGAGGTCATGAATATTCATTAGTGGGAGGCCTGATAAGCTGCCTATGTACTTTCTTTGAATTCAAATCCACACTTTTTTTTTTTTCTGTACCTGCACACCTTCCTCACAGGTAAAGAATGAGGAATTTGATCACCTAATTGTGCATGCCCAATGTGAGCCATGTTGCCCCAACTAGACTGCCCAATTAGTCCATCACCCTAATGGGAATTAGGGCATTGAGCAAGATGCTTACTTAGGGATTTTGGTAAAAGAAAATTCTATGAATCATCCCTGTGTGCTTCCCTCAGGCCCCAAGGAAGGAAGATAGCAAATTGCCTTGCCCTCCTGGCGCCCAGGGCTAGGTTAGCCTTTTGTTTTTCTCTTAGAGCTGCCTACTCATGACTAACTGCCTACCACATTCCCAGGCACATTTAGAAACCCTAAGGTCTCTTATGTGGGGCTTGAGCCAAGAAATCAAACCTGTGAGCTTATCCTTTTCTTTCATTACTTTTTTAGTGACACTAAAAACAATCAAACAACATCGTTATATTCCTTGTCTTTTAACAAATGTGCATAATGTTCCTAAATATCTTGCCTCTTAAAAGAGGTGAATAAAAGTATCAAATGCACTTATTTATAGACTATCAGTGTTCTCTGTACTATTAGAAATAGGGTCCTTAGCATTTTTAGGTCTAATCATATCACACAGAAACCCCAAAACCAAGTAAGGGAATTCACCTTTAAAGTCATGTTCCTGGTCCAGCCTGCAGCACTGTTGGTAGCAGACTGAACTGTAGTACAGAGGACCACATGGAGCGCATGACTAATCACTGGTTTGGATCTTCAGCTGAACCTAAAAACATGTCAGGTGCATGCATGAGTGCCTAAGTTTCTGATGGCTAAATGGTGTAATGATTCTCTCTCTCATTCTCTCTCTCTCTCTCTCTCTTTCATCACAAATAAATATTAAAAAAAAAAACTTAGAAAACGTTTGAGAGCCTGCAGGTAGAAGTTAAGGCCACTAGATCCCACATAACTGACAGATCCCACATGGCAGTTTGAGTCCTGGACCCAGCAGCTTGAAAAGACATATTGGGCATGTGGGTGTGTCCAAAATCTTAAGAGGACAATGGAGAAGGGATTGCAGTATGGTCATCACCCCTGGAAGGTGATTTCTCAATTTCACTCTGTGTCTGTATCTGTCTCACATGCACCCTATAGTGAAAACTAAAATAGTAATTTAAAATGTCTGTTCCTTTAGAACAATTTTTCATATGAATATCTGTATTAGGGCACTCTAGAGTTACAGAACCATTAGGACATGTATACAGATCTATGAGAGGGGATGTATTAGAATGAGCTCTCATGATTATGGCAGCCAAGTAGTTCTACAACAGGCGGTCTGCAAGCTGGAGACTCTGGGACGCTGGTGGCAGGGACAGTCCAAGTCCAAAAGCCTCTGAAGTAGGGACGTTACCAAAAGCTGAGAGCCCAAGGGAGGGCTGGTGTAAGTCCTGGAGTCCAAACGCAGGTCAGCCTTGAGCTCTGCAAGTCAGCAGAAGTCATCCAACCCACACTACAAGAGAGACCAATCTGCCATCTCGCTTGTTTTCTTTGGCCCCAGCCAATTTGATGGTGCTCATCCCCAGTGAGGGTGGATGTTCCCTACCTAGCCCCTTTGGACTCACACATGAATCTCTTCAGGAAACATTCACAAAACACACACAGAGTAATGTTTAGCCAAGTTTTAGATATGCATTAACCCAATCAAGGTGGCACTGGAAATTAACCATCAGAGCCCACGTGGCCAAGAAATGAAGACAATCTCTAGGAAATGTGGGCAACCTGTAGCACCTGAGGGTAGTCTCTAGCCAAGAGCTAGCAAATAGTTGCAGACCTTCATCATAGCAAATAAATTCTGCCACCAAACTGAATAAACACTGATTCTTCCCTAATGAACCTCCAAAGGAAAATGCAGCCCAGCTGACACTTTAATCACACCCTTATGAGACCCAGCCAGATCATACCCAGACTCCTTACCCATAGAAACTGTGTGATAGCAAATAGAGTACAGTTTAGAGAAACTCAGTTTATGGTGCTCTGTCAGGCAGCAGTAGAAAAAGCATACATTAATAAAAAGTATCCACCAAAAACAAAAGCCTACCATCTATACAAAGGGTTTTCAAAAATATTCATGGAAAATATGTGAAAATCCATATGATAAAACTAGATTTTTAAAAAATCACACCAAAATAAACTCATTCTTTAATTCCATTTTACCTGAACTTTTTGAAGTTCCCTCATATACTTGTTGAAAAATATTGCTTTCTTTCTGCAATTTAAACAAGACATGGATACCCACATTTCCACTTTTCCTCAGTATCATTATTGCAGTGCCACAAAGAAATAAAACCTCTAGGAACGAAAGAAGCAAAACCATGACAGTTTATAGATGTCTATACAGAAAACTCAGAAGAATCTACAAACAGCTATTCCAATAAGATGCACAAGTTGAGCAAGATAGCTGAATCCAAGCTCAATATACAAAAAGTATCAACTTTATTTCTATAAGCAGGCAACATATGAAAAGTAAAATTTATTGAAAAGATAATATTTATCATAGGATCCAAAGTATCTAATAGCCAGAGTAAATCTTAAAAATACATGTAAATCCTCTCTACAGGGAACTTGGTAAACTTTGAATGAGATAGGACAATTAAAATATAGATTGGGAAATTTTTATATTACGTCTTCTCCAAAAAAATTATTTATATTCAATGTCATTCCAATCAAAACTCTTGCTTTGTGTTGATGAGTTCTGCAAGTCAGGAGAAGTCATCTAACCCACACTCCAAGAGAGGCCAATCTGCCATCTTACTTGTTTAATGAGCTTGGCTTATTGATTAAAAAAGGTATGTTAAGCTTTTCCCCCTTTTCCTTCTTCTCTTCCTGAGCATTTCAGTTCAACAGTGCAAGGAGAGAGACAGGCAGCTATGGCAGCCCAGATGGTGTGGGAGCCTGGATGAATGAGAAAGGCATGAGTATGGGAGAGTCACTCTGCAGTGTTGGAGTTCAAATGAGAGAAGGCCTGAAAGTGGGCAATATTGAATAAGATCTCAAAGGTTAAGTAGAGTGAGGAGGAATACACATAGGGATGGGGAGATAGCCCAGCTTGAACTTTTAGAACACTGGGAGGGTCAATTATCTGCATGAAAGGGTGGCTTGGCCCATTGTGTCTGAGAAAGGCTGGAGTGAAGCGGACATCCACTGGGGAAGAGCAGCAGTGGAGGCAACCTGATGAAGGGTACAGAAATCCAAGTAGAGGTGAAGAGGGCATCTGCAGAGGGGCAGGGATGAGAGACTGCTTACATACAAACAGAACAAGTGAGCAAGTATACTGAGGATGCAGGAGCCAGGTCACTGCCAGAAAACAGAGATAGTTACAAATACTGAGAGAAGAACTAGAATAAATGACTAAGGGGATTGGAATTGAAAGTATGGCTACGAAGTCACAGTTTTAGTATATTTTGAGGCAGAAATACAGATGAATGTACACATGTACGTCTGTCTCCCTGCCTTGTTCACTATGGGACCTATGACCATGTGACAACCCTAGCAGCAAATATGCACACATACCATAGTGCATAGTACCCAGAGCTTGGTTTCTACATATCATTCTCCCCCTCAAAGGAATCTGTATGGAAATTGACCAGTTCCAGGACTGGGACAGAGAAAATACAAAAGGAGCTTAGAACATCTTGTACCAGAAAGTAAAAATGTGTTCACAGCAAAATGAGAACAGGTCACGGAGTCAGCTTGGAATGGCCACTATGGCCAAATCATGAGCATGTCTAAACACCACCATAATAAGCTTTTTCTTCTCCCCATTTTTTGGTTGGCTACATGGTTTTCAGTCTACTTATTTATCAATGTAGCAAAATGAGAGAATAAGAAAAGCACTTTGGCAGTCCTCTTAATATTTAATTTTAAAAAGAGGGACCAGCAGTTAGCGTAATGGCTATGTCACTGGACTCCCATGTAGTCGACCACGGTTCACCTCCCAGGCCCAGTGACTTAAAACTCCCGCCGGGCATGTGTGCATGCATGCCCAAGGTCCCAAGAGGAGAATGGAAGAGAAGGGATTGTGGCATGGCCATCCCTCAGGTGGGCTGATTTCTCACTTTCTGTCTCTGTCTCTGTCTGTCTGGCAAGCGCACACACCCTATAGCAAAAACCTCTCAAAAAATAATAATAATTAATTAATGCTAACTCTGGTGGGTGAAAATTTGAGGAGTAACCTGATATTTAGAATCTCAAAAGTAAATACATATGGAACCAGCAGTTGGTGTAATGGCTATGTCGCTGGACTCCCATGTAGTCAATGGCAGTTCGAGGCCCAGATCCAGTGGCTTAAACTCAACCCAGGAGCATGTGTGTGTGTGCCAAACATCACAAGAGAATGGAGGAGAAGGGATTGTGGCATGGCAATATCCCCTGGGAAAGTATTTCTTGCTTTCTGTCTCTCTGTTTCTGTCTTTCTGGTGTGCACATGCACCCTATAGCAAAATCCTCTCAAAAAAAGTAAGTGCACAGAAGATGTCTTGTGAAATCCAAAAGGTAAACAGTGACTTTACCATGGACAAACCTGGCAGATGTTAATAAAACAGTCCAAATGGACTGTGACCAGCAACGGATCTGAGTTACAACATGTGCCTCCAGACACACTGCATAGGGAAGACTTCAGTGTCCCTGTGGGACGCTCCTGTGCAAATGGCATATCTAATCATGAGCATACATCTTATGAACCACGCTAAGAGACAGTCTACAAAATAACTGGCTTACATGCTTCAACATAACATAAATGTTATGAAAACCAAAGACAGTCTCAGAAACTATTCCAGGGTAAACAGGACTGAAGAAATAGGAAAAATGGACACAATAGTTCACCTTAGATATTAGGATGTTGAGGAAACTGGCTGAGTAAGGTATGAAAGTTACATAGTAATACCGAATGATTTTAAATTTCTTGAATTTGCAAATTATACTATATTATATAATTCCTGTTTTTAGAAAATATACACTAATACATTTTAGAAATAAAGAGGCATATCATCTCTGCAACTAAGAAATGGTTCAAGAGAAATCTATAGTATACACCTATTTATCTAGAAATACATATATTTATCTAGAAAGAGAGAAGGAAGAGAAAGGATAAAGCAAATGTCATAAAATAATAACATTTGGAGAATGATATCCAGGAATTATTTGCACTATTCTTAAAGTTTTTCCATAAGCCTGAAATTGTCAAAATAGAACATTTTCAAAAGAAAACAAATTTGACAGTATTAGTAAATGATGACTCACTGAATAAAATAAACCTTAAATCCCTAATGAATAAATTGGAAGTCTGATGAAGAACAGAGATATTTACATAGCCTTATCTTCCCACAAAATACTAGTTAATTACAAACTTAAAAAGCCAAGGTACAGCCAAAACAGCCCTTCTTCAAGAGACAGACAGCTCCATGGCTCCTACGATCTAGCTATTTTGGGAGAAAGGAAGATGTCCCACTGATCACTGGGTCTCCAGCATACAAAACCCGCGTGGTTAGAAGACCCCCTTCAAATCTCCTGTCTCTGTATCAGTCTTTGTCTCTC
>NW_006204431.1:3482-4112 GCF_000334495.1 Tupaia belangeri chinensis | reverse complement strand
ATGGGTTGCAGACCAGGACCACCCTTTCACAAAGTACCCTACTGTTTGATAGGGATGTTTAATGGCCTGGGCAAAATAAATCTATGGGTCAAACAAGAAAGTTATCCAAGTTTTTATCTCTCTCCTACCAAGACTTGTTTATGGTATGTAAAATTCTTGCTCATACCCCTGTCCTTCAATAGAACTGAATTTTATAGTTCTCTTAGATTGACTTAGAAAGACACCCACTCATTCAAGATTCTCTACAAGTTTACTAAAGAATAGCTTCATACAACACAACTTCAGTATTATAAATGTGGCAACATTATAGAACAATTACCTGGTTCAACATTTTCTTTAAGTTTATTTATTTGCTTTATTACAAAGGGGGAGAAGAAAACTAAAGAGAGAATGAGAAAGCACACACGCACACACCAGCAGCAGCAGGATCTTGTCACTGCACGATCTCCCCCTGGGTTCCAGGCCAGCACAGTCATTGAAGCACCCCAAAGAACACCCTACCTTCTCAGACCCAGGATCTGAAACCGAGAAATTCCCAGGTTTTCATGTGGCTCCACATCTCACAGAGGTGCTCTAGTGACTACATAAATGTGGCAGGGTGCAATTCAACTTTTCATTTTTTAAAGCAAA
>NW_006204431.1:0-3423 GCF_000334495.1 Tupaia belangeri chinensis | reverse complement strand
AAAGTTTCTGTAACTAAGTGTTGCAATTTATTTTTTTCTAAAATTATTCATTTATTTCTTTTGTAATCATTATTGTTATTTTTCAATTTATTATAGGGTACATATTTTCACTAGAGAGAAAGACACACAAACAATCATGCATGCATGAGTGTGTGCACAAACACACAGGGAGAGGAGAGAGAGACAGAGACAGAGAGAGAGAGACAGGAAAATTGAGAAAGCAAACCACCAAGTCTGGGACTCGAACCATGCTTGTCCATGCTAGTCTAATGCCTTAACCACCACACCACCTGCTGGACCTGATGAAGTGCTACACTTTAATCCACATAACCAGGTGTTCATATCAGATGCTTCCTTCTATCAGGGAATATATGGAAACACAATAGCGATCTTGGCACTTTCCACCCTTGACTCACTTGAGCTAATACAGAGACAGACTATACAGAGCAGGAGATGTCAGGGAACTTCACATCAGAGATGTCTGTGATGGGGCCAGCAGGTGGCATAGTGAAGATGGCTTTCATGTAAGGCTGCTCAGAGGTCTCAGCTCAATAGGCCACACCCTAGGAAAAGGTTCAGATTGGTATGTTCAAGCCTCATTTCTTCACTTTTCTTATGAGGTCCTCCAGTGTCACTATTAGTCACAACAGAATCTCAAAGCATGATGCCACCTTCTGGGTGTTATCAAATCCCCCTTTGTTTGTTTGTTTTTTGTTTGCCAGAGGGAACATAAATTCATCAGAGAGATGGAAAGTAAAAAAGCACCTCATGGGGATTAATCACACGGCAAACCTTTCTCTTCCTCCTGTTCAACCTTACAGGACATGAACACCCTCTGACTCATAGTGTTTCTTAAGACACCAGGTATGGGACTCAAACCAGAGTCAGCTTGGTGGGATCCATCTGCCTAAGCCACCAGGCCTTGGAACCCTGGTCTGCCTGCACCTGTCATTTAATTGTAAGTTGGGAGAGTGACAACTGAGAGCCAGGAGCAGAGGGTCCTTGTCCTGCCAACTGTTCCTTGAAGGGGTGATGCCATGAAAGTCCCCACTCCACTGTGCTCCTCCTGCTTCTCCCACTCACACAGTTAGAAGGTTTGCCTAGATTGCTGCTCCTATATTTTCATTCACTACATAGAAATCCTCTTAAAAATATTCTTCAGAGTGCCAGTATGCACAACAAGTAAATATGGTTGAGAATGAACATTGGTTGGAGGAAAGGGTTCAAGTCCTATTGCTTAATTCTGATTTCTCCTCACAAGAGCTCTTGACCCCTTGTTCTATATACCCAGAAGACACTGCACCTAAGGTTCATGTGGTCTTCTTGTGGCAATCTAGAATCGCCAGTCCAGGTGAAGCTAGAGTAGCTCTAATTTCTAATCTCTGATTATTCTCCTTTTTTCTATACATTGTTTTTCATATTTGGCTCTTTTCTTTTTCATATGGAAGCACTCTGTGATTTAGTCCATTTTCACAGGTGTACAGAGATTTAGAAGTGAGTTGGTTTGCATTTTACATGTGGATGAAATGGCTTAAAATATGGTAGTGATGATGTTACTGGTTTTCTGTCCTACTTGTAGCACATCTAGTGAACATATTACTTTGTTATATTCTCAAATATGCATATATTTTTTATTTGATAGTGATTTTTTTCTTGCTATAGGGCAAACACATCAGAAAGAAAGAGAGATGTAGAAGTGAAAAATCAGCCCACAGAGGGATTAGCCATGGTGCAATCCCTTCTCCTCTGTTTTTACTCTCAGGACTTTGGGTGTGTATGCAGCATGATTTTCAACCTGTCACACTGGGGACCCAAACCATGAGGTTGGCCAGGTGGAATCCAGTGTGTAACCCCACACCACTTGCTGGATCCATACTACCCAATTTTAGCAATAAGTTCAGTGCTGAATAGTAGAGTTAACTAAATTTACAGAATTAAAGGCTTTCATTTCTACAAGACACTAATACTCTAGTGAATATTCATGTGTATTTTATTTTTTAAAAAATTATTTATTCATTATAATTATTATTTCAATTTGAGGAAAATGACAAAGAGAGAGGGAAAGTGAGAAAGCAAGCTGCCAGGTGCAGGACTTAAGGCATGGTCAGCCATGTGTAAAACCAGTGCCCCAATCACCACAACACCTGCTGGATTTAATGTGTATTACTTAAAAGATTATTTTATTGTGGAGATTTGATAAATACTACATATTTCCTTTTGGTTTTTTTTTTTCTGTTTTGTTTTGTTCTTTGGAGAGGTTTTTGCTATAGGACACGTGCGCTCACCAAACAGAGAGAGACAGAGAGATAGAAAGTGAGAAATCACCCCCCAGGGGGGATGGCCACGCCACAATCCCTTCTCTCCTCCATTCTCCTTTTGGAATTTTGGGCACACATGCACATGCGTCCAGCATGAGTTTAAACCACCAGGTCCGGAATGCAAACCGCAGTTGACTACATGGGAGTCCAGTGACATAGCCATTATGTTAACTGCTGGTCCCCTGATAAATACTACATATTTCTTTATTGGGAATTCACAATATATTTATCATATTAAATTTTCTAAGAAACCCTGTAGTAGCATGTATTCACCTTGTTTTACTCAAATTTCTACATATAAGTCACTTTTCATTTTACAATATATTTATAGAATGTAAAGAGTGGCCAATGTTACCTTTCAGCATAGTATAAGAAGGATTTATTCAAGTTTCCTAAAATAAAGTCCAGTATTAACACTCTATTATAATTGGCTATTTATCTTTGCATAAATGCTCCCTATGAGACTTATGTATTTCTGAGAGAGGGTCACTCATTCCCCATCTCTGGAAGGGGTTTAAAAAATATTTCAGGAGAGAAAAAACATCTGTATCAGGAGCATTTGTAGCATGAACTACAAAGGAGAGAATTAAAAATTGGTGATATTGAGAAAGGCAAAAGGTTTTGTTCTGATGGGTTTTTCTTTTTGCATATAGTGCATTCACTTGCCAGAGACAGAGAGAAACACACAAACAGAGACAGAAAGAAGGGAAGTGAGATATCACCCTGTTTGGGGAGGGGATGTCCACAGCACAGTCCAAACTCTCCTCAACTCTCCTCTTGGGAATTTGGGCATGTGGCACACATGCACAAAGCATGTTTTTCAAGCTGCCAGATCTAGGAGTTCAACTGTGGTCAGCCATATGGGCATCTAGTGCCATAACTACCACACTACCTGCTGGCCCCCAGCAAGAAGACTTTTGTTCAAAATGTGCCAGTGCTACACCATGAAAAATGGAGACAAGCACAAGACTGGGCATAGTCTTTAGTCTACTGGGGTATAAGACAGGCCAGGCCACTGGATTCTCCTACACAGATGCCAACAAGAACAAAGGCATCCATGTCCTAGGGAGGGGATACACTGATGGAGTGTCTGGAGAATCCCAGA
>NW_006204430.1:0-793 GCF_000334495.1 Tupaia belangeri chinensis | reverse complement strand
AATGAGAAGATATTCTGGGTCATTTTGTCTGAACTGTGAGTAGGATATGTCTGTTAAGGCAGAGAATGCAGAATAAAGAGAAGATGGATGGAGTAAAGTCCTCCTAGCTGGGACTGATGACCATGATTTTAACATCCTAGCTACACCTGTATGAAGGGCTTACAGCTCTGAGTAAGTGATATCAAGATGGAGCAACTTTCTAGATCCTCAATCCTTTCTGGGGATTGAGTACCTTTAACTTTAATGAGGAGCACCCCTACGAACTGCACCCCTGAACCATGAGAGCTACTCGGACCTGTCGTGTAACTCCAGAAGAGATACCTTCTGGCAAATGTTAGATTTCCATCTTACTCGCTCCATCTCTACCGTTCTCCTTTTGATCTCCTTGTTAGACAAAGGCTGAAGGGAGCGTAGCTGGGTAAGGAGAAGACAAAGAATGAGCAACCCCCGCCCCCCGCCTCCACCCAAATCCAACCCTCTCTTTCTGTCTTTGTTATCTGGAAACAATAAATAGTGAGTTGTCAGGAAAGTCATGACACATTTTTGCATAGAAAAACATAGAAAAATGTGTCATGACTTTCCCAACAACCTAGTAGCTTCTGGAGAAAGTTATTTGCCATGGAGGAAAGTTAAAAACCAAATTATGACTTTGATATTCAAGCCCAAAGCCCAAGTTTTTCTATCAAGAAAGGTATAAACCAATGGATAATATTCTAAGTCTAGAGTGCAGACAGCTCATCATCAGCTCAAGATTTTTTGACCTCACTAGCTAAATGACCAAAGACAACAAAGT
>NW_006204429.1:105027-127791 GCF_000334495.1 Tupaia belangeri chinensis | reverse complement strand
CCCCAGCATGAGAGAAATGCTTCCCACACTCGTCACATTCAATGGCCTTCTCTGCCTTACTGGTCAGCTTGTGACTCTCTAGGTGGTTGTGTAAACTTATCTTCTTGTTAGTAGTGTAATCACAGTCAGTACAGTGGTACTTCTTCTTGGTAAGGTGCTCGGGATGGTTTTTCATGTGCCTTTTCAAAAAACCTCTTGACTTAAACTTCTTCCCACAAATCATGCAAGGATAGACAGTCAAGGGATGTCCATCAGGGCCAATGATTATTGCTAAGGAAGGAAAAGAAAGGAGTATGAGTGGCCAAATCAAGTTCTGTTTTGTTTTTTCTCGAAGAACTGAAGTGTGTTCTGAATACTGTTGGCCATGGAATCCTAAGTTAGGCTATTTGCACTCCTTTTACCATTTTCAACATATGAGACACAGCAGTCTATTCATAAAGAGAGCCTGGTCTAGTAACTTCATTCAGTAGGACTGTACCAACCTCACTCCCTCCAGTTTAATAAAATTAGTAAATAAATATGTAATTCCTTCCAGCTAGTGATTAACGCTGTATCAAATTAGAAATTGATAGGAAATTATTCATAAAAGTAAAGTTTTGAAATTAAAATTTGTGCTTTCGTTATTCAAAAATGCCATAATTTATGTTAATTTACAGTGAAGATGAAATATTCCCATAAAATTTTAATATGCAAATTGGCTTACAGGAACATAGCATATGAACTGAAGTACTTATCCTGCTGTTCTGTAAATTATGCCTGCTTTATGCTGACATAATTAGATTCTTTAAATATATTATTGGGTCTTTGAAAAAGTTATGACGCATTTTTGCGCCAAAAAATACGGAAAAATATGTCATGACTTTTCCGACAACCCAATTAATTTATTTTTTAAAAGAAATTAATGTTTTTTTTTAATTTGAGAGATTTCTGTTCCCTTCCACATAGTCATCCAGCTTTGAATTTTTCTCACCCACGTTTGATCCATTTCCTATTTCTTTTTATCCAAGGAAATCATTCATGAATATCACTGAATTCTGAAAATTATATTTTCAAATTCAATACACAAAAGCTACATGTGGTCTAGCAGCTAAAATGCCATCACGCCACCCCTGTGGATACATACTAAAGTTTCATCTGAGAGCCTGCAGAGCACACTGCACCGTGGAACTCGTGCACCCTCACCTGTTTGGTACTGCCTGGAATCAGGTCTTCTCCTTTTCTTTGGTTTTTGTTTAGCCAGTCTGCCGAGGCCAGCAGACTCATCTATGTGCAAGAGGGCACTTGCAGTGCCATTCCGGTTTTCAATTCCATCAGAATTATTACCTAACAATGCGCATTAAAAAACAAAATTGTACAGTATTATAAATTATAAAGAATTAGGAATCCTTTATTAACTACAACAACGAAAAGTAAGCCATGATACTCATGAATGACAAGTTCCCCACGCTAAGGTAATGGGTTTTATGAGCACATTTATTTTAGCAAGACTGGAGGAAATGCCTAGCTTCCAAAGCTAAAATATACATGTCAGCATTTTGCCCCATGGACTCCCTTGTTGTCTCCCAAAATTGTAAAGTCAAGGGCCAGATATAACCAAGATGAAAAGTTTCAGCTCGAAAGCCTGTGTACTTCTTGCAGTACTTCCTTCTACGTAATATACACATGAAGGAAATTCCTGTTAAAAATAAAGACAAAAAGCAGACTTTATAATCTTCCTCTACTCTTGTTTAAATTAAATAATCCTTATAGGGTGCTGGTATTTCAGATTTCAGAAACCTAAGATCACAGAAACGATTTTTCAATCATGAATTCATGTTTAAGAACCAATTCAATACATCCTAAAAGTTGCCATGTGACTCACCGTAGGCTGCCGCCCAAGCAATGGGCATGAAGGTTTTGATTTCATTGTCATCCATCTGCTGTTCATGGGGGGCCGCAGCTGCTGCTGCAGCAGCAGCATCCTCCTCTCCTACGATCACTTCCATATAAACTTCATCAGCAATTTCAGCAACATCTAAATAGAAAGTTATAAAAGCTTTTGTGACCACATTTACAGATATCACAGGAAATATTTTTATTGAATTAGTTGACAAATAGAAAAGAGGTCCAAATATTACATACTTAGGACACAGCTCTCACGTAGTAAGCACTCAATAAATATTTGTAGAATAAATCATTCATTTCTTGGTTTTCATCATAATTTATTTTTAAAATAGCATTCTAAGCATATAGAAAGAGCTACTGATGTTTCCTTTGGAGTTTGGCAAAATAATCTGTAAACTAATGTCACTTATTTCCTTCAAATATTGGCCATTAAAAAAAAAAAAAAACTAAGTTACAGGAGTCAGCAGGTGGCATGGTGTTTAAGGTACCTAAATCTCACATGGCCAACTGCATGGCTTGAGACCCAGACCTGGCGGCTTGTAAAACACACTGGGTACATGTGCATGTGTCCCTAACATCACAAAAGGAAGGTAGAGGAAAGGAGATTGTAGCACAGCCATCCCCTCGGACAGTGCTTTCTCACTTATTTTCTCTCTCTTTCTCTGGTGAGCACGCATGCCCTATAGCAAAACTAAAAAAATAAAATAAAAAAAGGGCTATGGAGGGACCAGCAGGTGGTATGTGGTGGTTAAGGAGTGGGACACTCCCACATGGCCAACCATGGTTCAAGTCCCAGACCTGGTGGCTTGCTTTCTCACTCCCTCTCTTTTTCTGTCTTTCTCTCTGGTCAAAATTTCTAAATACATGAATAAGTAAATAAAATTTAAAATAAATAATTAGTTAGCTAATAAAAAGCTACAGAAACATAAAATTTTCTCCCACAAAAAGGCCACCTACTTACTTAAATCTTCATCTTCTTGCTGAGAGTCATTGACAGTCATGTATACCATCTTTTCTCTGGGAACACGAATACTGTTGTTTTGATCAAGTAGTTCGACTCCATGATCATTCTCAGGCTCACTCTCCACAATGTCTACAGTTCCACCTATCATCAGGGAAAAAGACAGCTCTAAGAAATTATTTGAAAACTTCATTTCTACCTGTTTCTTTTTATGGTTTTTTTTTTTTTTCTATTGCTACATTGGCATTATTATTTGCAAGTTATTTTCAGAGCCAGTCAGATAGCATGGTGGTTAAGGTGGCTGGATCCCAAACAGCCGACAGCATGGTTCAAGACCTGGACTAGCCTACTTGAAAAACATGCAGGGCATATATGCATGCCCAAAATCCCAAGAATAGAATAGAAGAGAAGGGTCTGTGGCGTGGTCACCCTCTCCGGAGGGGGGGGGGGCTTTCTCACTCTGTCTCTCTGTGGCAAGCAAGACGCATCTCATAGCAAACTTTAAAAAAAAAAAAAAAGTTACCTTCAGAAAAGATTTCACATGTTCTCACTCCAAACCCAGAAATAATCAGGTTGAGACATTTGGATCAGGATGCATAATGAAGTAAATATTTCCTCTTACCTAAGTCATCCTCTCCAGGGTCAGCCTTAAAAATGTACACCTTGATGACTTCTGGGCACGTGCCGTCCACTTTACAAGGATCAATTTCTGATTCTGCATCCATAGTCATTCCAGAGGACCCATCATGTTCTATTTTACCAGCATCATCCACTATGGGAAATACAACACACAGAATAGCAAACTTTTTGTTTTGTTTTCGCAATAGCAAATATTTACATAAAATGTTGCTGTTTTCTAAAGTTCTTTTTACAAATATAATGTCTAACTAGATACATGATAAATTGGATGATTTTGCCTAGACAAGTAGAAGATTCAATAAATACATGTCAGGGGTTAGCTGGTGGTGTGAAGGTTAAGGCGGCTAGATCCCCGACTACACATTTTGAGTCCCAGACACAGCGGCTTGAAAAGCACGCCAGGCATATGTGCATGCATGCCCAGAATCCCAAGAGAAGCATGGAGAAGGGACTGCTATGTGGCCATCCCCCATCCCACCATCTCCAGTGAGCACATGCACCCTATAGCAAAAACAAAAACAAAACAAACCAGAATCAGATATTAAACCAAAAAATACTATACACAGAGAAAACTGCTGGTAGCCTAGAAAATTGTAAGTAACAAAAGAATATACTTGGGATCAGTAGATGGTGTAATGGTTACATTGCTAGACTCCCACATAGTTGACCATGGTTTGAGTCCCAAACCCAGGAGCTTAAAACTCTTGCCAGGCATGTGTGCATACGTGCCCAAAATCCTAAGAGGAGACTGGAGAAGGGCCATTCCCCCTGGGGGAATTTCTCGTTTTCTATCTCTGTGTCTCTCTGGTGAGCACATGAGCCCTATAGCCAAAACCTCTCTTTTAACAACAACAAAAATACACACACACACACACACACACACACACACACACACACACACACACACAGAGTCTTTCCTAAGCTGTAGGTAAAAGCAATCTTACTTTAAAGATACTCTTTTTATACTTGAAGTGAAGACCTAAAAACAATGTCCTGTAGTACTATCAGGAAATACGTATTTTTAATAAGTACAACTTCACAGTCACTATTCTGAAGTACCATCTGATCTGATCTATTTCCATTAGAGTAACACATTTAGAAGTAATCAAAACATGTCATAAAGGTGCCCTGCAGTGAGATGGCCAATGGAAATTCCAACTCAACTTAAAACTACACATTTTGGGACCAGCAGATGACAGTTATTTTGCTGGATTCCCAGGTAGTTGACTGCAATTCGAGTCCTAGACCCAGTGGCTTCAAACTCACGCCAGGCATGTGAGTGAGTGCCCAATACCCTGAGAGGAGACTGGAGAAGGGACTGCAGCATGTCCATCCCCCAGGGAGTGATTTTTCAGTTTCTCTCTCTGTCTCTCTGGTGAGCACACATACTCTACAGCAAAAATCTCTCTTTAAAAAAAAAAAAAAAAGAAAACAAAGGTACACGAGACTTACAACAGATGTACACATGATCTCTAGTAGTAGAGACCCAGAGGATATACTTTTTTAATTTTTTTACCAGAGGGCACGTGCACTCACAGGGGTGGGGTGGGGACAACTTCCCCATGGGACATGGTCACACCTTAATCCCCTTTCCTACATTTTTCCATCCTATCAGGGTTTTGGGCATGCATGCATAAGTGCTAGGAGTGTTTTTCTAGCTATTGGGGCTGAGATTCAATCCTCAGTTGGCCATGTGTCATCTTACTTGCTTACCCCCTAGGCTATGTGACTGGCCCCAAACATTACCTTTTTTAAAGCTTTATGAAAATAGTTAAGGAAATAAGTGTGCTGTTATGTGTAAGATTTGGAAAATAAAACACAATAAAAATGATGCCTTAATAAAACAGACTCCAGATTTGAAACAATATCAAAAATATCATCCCTCCACTGTAACCTTATATTACACATCACTTTATGGGCATCTCTAACACAAAAGAAAGTGCAGTAAAAACTAATAAAAATTTAGCACCCAGTGCAACTTAATTTATCACAAAAGTTGAACTGGTCGATGCTGAATCCATTAAATGCTGAAGGTAGGTAATCTCTGTTCTAGGCCCAACTGGCCTATCTAGCACAGACAAAGACCAAGCAGAGGAGAGCAGAAAAGGCAGCTCATTAACTTGTCTTCAATATCCCAACAAGTCTTCTTATTTTCTCTTTTGCTTTTTAGTTCCCTTTCTGGTGTTTCCCTGCTAGACATATTTGTTTTTCTTTCGGTTGGGCATTTATGCTGATTAAATTCTGCAAACCGTGAATCACAACACGTTCTAAACTCTAGGGTAGGTACAGGAGATTCAAATATGAAAAAGTCATGGACTTCGGAAGCTTACAATGTAAGGGGAAATGGACAGGTAACAGATGGTTATTTCTAAATATAGTAATAATACAGCTACCACTTATTAAGTGATTGTGGTAAGTACTACTGAATACCTACAACAACCCTGTGAGGGAGGTGGTACAATATCATCTACATTTTAAGGAACAAAGTTTAGAGAGGTTGACTACTTATTTGGAGCCACACAGAATTTAAATTTCAAGTCACATGAGCTACAATCAGTTAGTGAACTTCTGGGGTTTGAAGAATTAGGTTTAAATTGGTAGAGGCAACCGTGATTTTTGAAACAAATCAATAAATAGTATAACTATAAAAAGATACTTTTTTAGAGAGAGAGAGATTTTTGCACATGTACCCAATATGAATTTCAAGCCACCAGGACCATGACTCGAACTGTGTTCAGTCATGTGGATCAAGCCACCGGGACCGTGCCTCAAACTGTGTTCGACCACGTGGGAGTCCAGTGCCTTAACCATTATGTCACCAGCTGGCCCCTGAAGATGCTTTCTTTTACTGGAAACCAGATGAATGTGCTCATGACTCAGGCCAGCATAATCAGCATCACAACCAAGGCTAGGTGGTGGTGGTTTTGACCACTGTAACATTTTAAATTCACAGTCATCACTTGGGTAATTTACACCCATTATACCAAGATAGAACTCAGGTTTGTCATCTCTTAAATGATATTTCTGCAAAGTCCTATCATGCTGTCCATCAGATCTCCAAACTGCATTTATCTAATCAAAATTCTTATATGAAACATTGAGATAAATCTAATATTTCAAAAGCCAACATTATGGGACCAGCAGATGGCATAACATTTACATTGCTGGACTCCCACATAGCCAACTGCAGTTTGAGTCTCAGACCCAGAGGCTTGTAACTCACAACAGGTGCGTGCATGCGTGCCCAAAATCCCAAAAGAAGAATGACGGACGGGACCAGCAGTTAGCATAATGGCTATGTCGCTGGACTCCTATGTAGTCAACCGTGGTTCAAGTCCCAGACCCAGTGGCTTAAACTCATGCTGGGCGCGTGTGCATGCGTGCCCAAGATCTCGAGAGGAGAATGGAGGAGAAGGGATTGAGGCGTGGCCACCCCCCCCCCTGGGGGGTGATTTCCTGCTTTCTGTCTGTCTGGCGAGCGCACGCGCCCTATAGCAAAAACCTCTCCCCCCCCCAAAAAAAAAGAAAAAGAAGAAGAAGAATGATGGAGAAGGGACTGCAGTGTGGCCATCCTCCCTTGGGAGTGATTTCTCACTTTCTCTCTTTCTCTCTCTCTCCAGCAAGCACACATGTCCTAAAGCAAAAAAACTCTTTAAAAAATTTAAGAAGCCAACATTCTAAAGCAAAAAGGGCCAGTTGGTGGTGTGGTGGTTAAGGCGGCTGGATCCTACATGGTCGACTTGAATACTGATTTGGTGGGTGGATTTTAAATTCTGGATTTTGTGTGTGTGTGTACCCTAAATCCCAAGAGGCAAATGTGACATGGCCATCCCCCTTGGGGGTTGATTTTTCACCTTCCCTCTCTCTCTTATCTGTTTCTGGTGAGCTCATGGGCCCTATAGCAAAACTAAAAACCAAAAAAAAAAAAAGAAGTAGCAATTTATCAACTTGGCTTCTGACTTACTGAGAATCAAGACAGTCTACATCCCAAATAAATTACTTGCAGAGAACTGCTTGCAAACAGCACCCACAAACCTTTCCAGTTTGTCATTTACAAACACAAAAATTATGAAAACCTAATCAGCTTGCTTCACGTGCAAAATGCACAAATCCCAAACTCTGGGCCACTGGAAAGCAGTTGTTTTTGGTCTATTTCTGACACTGTAACTACATTTTAATATACATTTGGTTTTAAAACCAAACATGTCACTTAAAAATATATGTGTTGATAAATTATACTTACATCATTTAAAATTAAATAAACAAAGGACACTTATGGGGGAAAAGTAAAAGCTTATTTACATATATTCTAAGGTGATATTAAAGTTGAACTCCACAATGAATCTTTACTAATAAACTGATACAGAAAATGAAAGACTAGAGTCAGAAAAGACTGGCAAACATCACTGTGCACTGACAGCTGCCATGGAAACAAAGGATACCTCACTAATGCTGAGACAAAGAGAAAGACACTTATTTCAGATGAAGTATACAGCATGGACAATCATGGAGACATGAACTGGCACAACAATAAGGGAAGGCATCCTTTACTACCGCTAGGATGTGAGGGTAACACGTGGCCCAGCGCATGGTGGGAAATGTGGCAACTGCTAAGCCAAAGCCTGGTCATAGAGGGTCTTGTGCATCTGGCATAGGGACTCAAACCTGATCATGGTAGGCTGGAGGTTTCTCGATCTGGTCAGGTATCAAAAGCTCAGGAAACTTTGAAACACAGGCTCCAGCCCAGCAGTTGTACCGAATCAGAATCTATAGGGGCAAGGCCTGGTATATACAGAGAAATTAAGAAGTACCCTTCCCCTGGGATTCTGATCAGAGGTTTGAGAGAATCTGTTATAGATGATGAGAAACTTTTAACTAGAAAAGCGACAAGGTCAGATGCTCATGCTTGCTGAATCATCCTGTCAGCCTTGAAAAAGTAGACCTGAAGGGATCAAGACATGAAACAGGGAAATAACTTGTGAGCCTACTGAAATAATACAGGTAATAGATGACAAGTCCTTGAATCAGGTCAGAGGTGGTACAGATGGGAAAGAGGTCCAGACTCAAGGCATATCTTGGAACTAACATGGGCAGGACTTGGTATCTAAAAGCTACATGTGACAAAGGAGTCAAATACAACCTCTGGGATTTTTATTTAAGTGACTGAGAGGCTGAGGTAAAAAGTCTAAGACAAATGAGAAAAAGAATCTTCTGCAAGTTTAAATAATTTAAGGTCCCAAGAATAGTGTCTTCAAAAGCTCTCAGAACCACTGCTTATCCTTACCACGCTGTGTTCACAGCACCCTTTGCTATCTTCTGAGTATTAGATGTGAAGCCAGCTGCTAAATACTCGAGTCTAAAAGCTTAAGGTTAACACAAAGGTCTGGGAGCCATCAACTCTATGTTAACTAAGCTTTGCGATCACATGGTGAGAGTGGGCAGTGAGAAGAAAGAGTGGGCAGAGTCCGAGGGAATGTCAGAGTTTAAGGGAGAGACAAGAGCTCAAAAACAAACCTAAAAAGAGAAAGCCTGGAGAGGCTGGTAGAAGAGCATGAAGGAAGCTAGGGAGTTAAAAGTTGCAGGAATTCCAGTAAGGTCCATGGCAATAACATAGCATGCACAGAAATCAAGGATCAACATCCGCACTGACTGTAGGAACCTGAGGTTGTTGATGTCTTTGGTGAAAAGCCATGTGGTGAAGGTTGTATGGGATTAGAATGCAGTGAGTTGAGGATTCAGTTGAAGTGAATTTCTTCAAGTCTAGTTTTAAAAAGGAAAATAAAGGGACAATAACTAGAGTGGGATTGCAAGGTCAAATACTTGCCTGTTTAACTGAAAAAATACTCAGGCATGTCTGGGGAAGAAAACTGAACAGAAAGTAAGAGGCGAAAGCCAGAGGACTTGCTGAAATTTTTGGATCTAGAGCTCAGAGGAAAGGGGATAAATGAAATGAGGAGCAAAGATGAAAAAATTTCCTTAAATAGAAGGAGAGGCAATGCTAACCTCCAAGACTTAAGGAGGCAGATGTGGTAAGAATGTGGGTATGTTGTATGTAGAAAAGAAGGGTTATGATGTGAGAAAGTTAGATGATTTCATGTCTGGTGGCTTCAATCATAGATAGGAAACAAGACAAGGACTTTGGTAGATGAGAGAATGGCAGACTCAGGCTGGCTCTGTGGACTGGTCAGACCATACATGGCCAACTGTGTAGTTCAAGATCCAGAATCCTGAGGCTTGAGAAAAATGCTGGATTGAGAAACATGCCATGTGTGTGTTGAGTGTTCAAAATCCTCAAAGGAAGAAAAAGAATGGCAGATTGGGTTAAAAGCCTGAGAAGCAAGAGAAAATAAATTGATCCAGTTTGATATGAGGGTTTAAAGAAACCAGCTGGTTCCAATTTAAAAGAACTGAACTCTAAACATACTTGCATTAAAGTATCTTGACTATGCTTTATAAAAATGATTTGTAGGAGGAAATGGCACCATGTCCTTACTTTTGGCCCGATATATACTTACTCTTTTTTCAAAGCTAAGTATTTTGGACATACCCAGCTAAATGAGTCAAGGGGGTTTTTTTGTTTGTTTATTTTGTTTTAAACAAACTGGAGGTATTTCTGACAACATGTCACTATGCCACAATCTTCTTGCCACATTCTCCCCGTTTGCTAGGATCACAAGTGCATACCACTGGGCCTGGCCTGTTTAGAATGGTCTGGAAACCAAACCTGGGCCTCCTATATGATCCCAGTTTTACGCAGTGGCGCCACTGCAGCTGGGCCCAAGGTTATTTTCTTAAAGGTAGTTTGGAATTTCAATCTGAGGTAGCATTTAGAGCCATTACAAAGATGAAGATCTCAGCCTAGCTGTGGTAGTCCATACTAGTTGACACATGGGAGACCCAGGTTCAATTTCTAGCCCACCCTAAAAAAACCTGGTGTGGTAGCATGTGCCTGTAGCCCCACTACTCAGAAAGCTGAGACAGGAGTATCACAACATGGTAAGACTCTGTCTTTAAAATAAAAAAGGGAGGGGGATGAAGATCTCACCAAACTAGGCAGAAGAGTCCAGAATAAATCTGTAACATCTTCAGAGAACTTAACTCTGAACAACTTGATACTGCTGATGAAGTTGGCCTCTTTTGGCAAGGTTTGTCAAAACTGGTCCTAACAGATACTGGAAAATAAAATGTCCTTGTATTTACAAAGAACAAGGCCAGGGCTGCTATTTTTGTATGTTAGTTTGTCAGTATCCTTAAGATAAAACCTTTGATGCCTGGAAAATCTAATCTGTTTTACAGCTTGTAAAATGCCATTTACCTGTAACTTGGAGTAGAAGACCTTTCTTTTTGTTTTCAGAAATATGTGGGAAAACACAATTCAAATATATAGGCTTACCTAATAGCAAAGCTATTCTATTATTAGACAAAAGTAGAATTCACCTTCAGATTTTCACCTTGGGAATTTGCCCCACTAACTAAACCTAGGAAATTATTCTGAATATGAAATATTACACAAGTGATTTCGTTTAAAAAAAAAATACTTTGATAGTCCTGTTAAGTACTTAAAATTTCACTGTGATTTTAAAGCTACCATTAAAAATGAATTTCTAAAAACAGACAAAGGCTTCAATAAAATTGAGTCATCTTACGTATGATTTCTGCATAAGTACCTTCTTCTAATGTAGTAATGAAGAACGAGAGCTTCAGAATAAGGCCTCTCCAAAATAGAAGAGCATAATTTCTGGAAATTAAGACTACTTCTAATAATAACTACCATTTGCATGGCATTTTGCAATTTCCTTAGCATTTCTATGTATACTTTTTATTTCATTTGATTATCATCTTTTCCAGATAAAGAAATAAAGGCTCTGAGATGGTATGTGAATTGCCCAAAGTCAGTGAGCTTTGAAGTGAGGGGGTGGAGCTAAGTGAAAAGGTAGGTATTTATCTTCCATCTCTTGGTATTTTTCTTAAAGACACAGTCTCTCTCTGTTGCCAGTCTTCTGCCTCAACCTCCCAAGTAGCTTAAACTACAAGCATGCCACCATGCTGTCTTTGAGGTGGGCAGGAATCAAACCCAGGTCTCCCATGTGGCCTCCACCTGCAGAACAGCAACATCTTACTAGAATATGCTACTACGGTCAGGCCCATCATGTGTTTTTCTTTTTTATTTTTTAGAGTGAGTGAGCAAAGGGCTGGGAATATTTTTGACAAGGCCTTGCTCACAATCTTCTACCCTGGCCTCCCAGTTAACTAGCATTTTGAGTGCATGCTACTGTGCCTGCCTGTTCAGGCTGGTTCAGGATCCAAACTCAGGCTTCCCATGAGGCTCCAGTCTTGCACAATGGCATCCTAACACTTCTGCTACCATGGACAGGCCTGATTGCTTTAAAAATAAAAAAAATTGGGGGGGGGAGAGATTTTTGCTTTAGGGTATGTGTGCTCGCCAGAGAGACAAAAAGTAAGAAATCACCCCCCAGAGTGTTGGACACACCGCAATCCCTTCCCCTCCTGGGATTCTGGGCGTGTGCACGCACGCACACGCGCACACACACACACACACACACACACACACACACACACACAGTGAGTTTCAAGTCGCCATGTCTAGGACTAGAATCATAGTCGGCCTCATGGGAGTCCAGCACCTTAACCACTACGTCATCTGCTGGCCCAGGAAGGACCTGATATTTAAAGAAATGAATGTTTACTATGTAAAATTTAGCATTAAAAAAAAAAAAACTGTCAATCTCATCAACCAGAAATTCTATCATTATGGTTGAATTTCTCTCATATTTTTTCTGATCTCTTTTAAAAAGCAAAATTGGTATCACAGTTTCTTCGAATCTTATATTAACAATAATCTTTACATCTCATTTGGCATTTTAAACTTCAAAACTTAAGTAAAAGATTTGAATTATCAATGATAATTCAAATTCTTTAGTAATAGCAAAACTATAGACCATCAGGTGGCATGGAGGTTAAGGCAGCTGGATCCCACATGACCAACTATAGTTCAAGTCCCAGACCTGGTAGCTTCAAAGTCACACCAGGCATGTGTGCATGCATGCCCAAAATCTTGAGAGAAGAATAGAGAAGAGATTGTGGTGTAGCCATCTACCCTGGGGGTGATTTCTCACTCTTCCCTCCTGCACCCCTCTCATCAGTGAGCGCACGTATCTATATAGTAAAACTAGAAAAAAGAAAAAACACTTATCTAGACCCCATTTTCTCCATCACCTCCCATTTGTCCAGTTCTTTTCATTCCATATCATCTAAACTCAGTTCAATCAGTCCTTTATTTGCCCCTAATATTATCAAAACTGTTCATGAAGGTGACCTGTGACTATTCTCAGCCCTTTTAAGTCTTGCCCTGAATGCAGTATCTAACAGATGCTCACTCTCATCTGACTCACTCTCCTCACTTGGTGTCCAAGACCCATGCTCCTAGTCCTTAAAAGGTGACTAAACATCACTAGATTAATGATTTCCTTGCTTTATCATTCTATTTCTTAGAACAAGAGTTTTATCTTTACTTCAAGAAAATTCCTTGGAAGATTCCAATCTTTATTTCAGGAGCATTTTCTTCCATTCTAAGTATTTTTCTAGTTCATTAGTTGTTCTCTTCTGGAATGTCACTTAATATGTCTTTGTCTCCTTTATCTTCCCTATCTATCCATCTTCTCATAATCATTTTATACCTTTTTCTTTTCATTTTGTAATTTCCTAAAGTCCAGCCTAATTATACAGTAAGCTACATTTTTTTCATACCAGTGGCTTTTTTTCTACATTGGCTTTTACCTTGATCATATTTTAATTTTTCTCTTCCACTTTCTGAATTCTGCTTGTTTACTTTCTGCCTACCTCTATTATCTAATAATGTATTCTTTGAACCTCTATACATATTGAGTTTTAAAAAATTGAGTTCATGTGGGCTGGCCCCATGGCCTAGTGGGGGTAGTACCTAACCATTTTGGCACCAGGAACTACTTTTGTGGAGGACAAATTTTCCACGAACCAGGGTATGGGGGGGAGGGACGGTTTGGGAATAACTTGAGTGCATTACATTTACTGTGTACTTTATTTCTATTATTTTTACATTGTAATATATAGTAAAATAATTATACAATTCACCATAATGCAGTATTTGCAGCCGCTCCCCAACTCTTGCATCACTACCTCAGCTCCACCTGAAATCATCAAGCATTAGATTCTCATAAGGTGCACGCAACCTAGATCCCTCTCATGCACAGTTCATAATGGGATTCCTGCTCCAATGAGAATCCAATCACTGATCTGACAGGAGGCAGTCCTCAGGCAATAATGTGAGTGATAGAAGCAGCTGTAAACACATAAGAACCTTTGCTTGCTTGCCCACCACTCACCTCCTGCTACACAGCCTGGTTCCTAACAGGCCAATGATAGATAACAGTCTGTGGGTCGGGGACTCCTGGCCTAGTGGTTAAGGGAGCCAGATCTTGCATGGCCAACCACATGGTTGGAATCCCAGCCCTGGCAGCATGACAAACACACAGGGTGCATGTAGTCCATGCTCAAATTCTCAAAAGGATGGAGAAATTGAGAAGGGATTGTGGGGCAATTATGCTCCACAGGGGGTGATCTCCCTTTCCCATTCTCTCTAGCAAGCACACATGCCCTCTGATCGAAAAAAGTTCATGTTGATCACAATTGAGCCTATAGACCAATGGGAACTAACAGAACTTTCTGTGATGAGGGAAACATTCCTTATCTACATATACACTAGCCACATGTGGCTACTGAACACTTGAAATGTGGATGGTATAACCTAGAAGTATATATTTATTTCATTTTAAGTCATTCAAACAAATAAAACCAGTCAGGTGCTCACTTCGGCAGCACATATACTAAAATTGGAACGATACAGAGAAGATTAGCATGGCCCCTGCGCAAGGATGACACACAAATTCGTGAAGCATTCCATATTTTTACACTGTAAAGTTTATGTGCTTCAATGTAATATAAACAAATTATGATAATAATAAATTAATTAATTTTTAAAAAGTCACACGTAGTTAATGGCTACTGAACTGGAGATCAAAGATTTAGATAATCATTTAAATAAATTATTGTTCTATTTCTCTCAGAAATCCTTCTTGTATTATATTAAGTAAAAGAATGTTTCAGAGTGCTTAAGAGAACCAATTTCCAGGTTCAAAGAACTCACCATCCATGCAAGAAAATACAATGCATGAAGAAAGACTCACACCGGGAACCAGCAGTTAGCGGAATGGCTATGTCGCTGGGACTCCCACGTAGTCGACCGCGGTTCACGTCCCGGACCCGGTGGCTTAAATCTCACGCCGGGCGCGTGTGCGACCTGGTAGCTTCAAAGTCACACCAGGCATGTGTGCATGCATGCCCAAAATCTTGAGAGAAGAATAGAGAAGAGATTGTGGTGTAGCCATCTACCCTGGGGGTGATTTCTCACTCTTCCCTCCTGCACCCCTCTCATCAGTGAGCGCACGTATCTATATAGTAAAACTAGAAAAAAGAAAAAACACTTATCTAGACCCCATTTTCTCCATCACCTCCCATTTGTCCAGTTCTTTTCATTCCATATCATCTAAACTCAGTTCAATCAGTCCTTTATTTGCCCCTAATATTATCAAAACTGTTCATGAAGGTGACCTGTGACTATTCTCAGCCCTTTTAAGTCTTGCCCTGAATGCAGTATCTAACAGATGCTCACTCTCATCTGACTCACTCTCCTCACTTGGTGTCCAAGACCCATGCTCCTAGTCCTTAAAAGGTGACTAAACATCACTAGATTAATGATTTCCTTGCTTTATCATTCTATTTCTTAGAACAAGAGTTTTATCTTTACTTCAAGAAAATTCCTTGGAAGATTCCAATCTTTATTTCAGGAGCATTTTCTTCCATTCTAAGTATTTTTCTAGTTCATTAGTTGTTCTCTTCTGGAATGTCACTTAATATGTCTTTGTCTCCTTTATCTTCCCTATCTATCCATCTTCTCATAATCATTTTATACCTTTTTCTTTTCATTTTGTAATTTCCTAAAGTCCAGCCTAATTATACAGTAAGCTACATTTTTTTCATACCAGTGGCTTTTTTTCTACATTGGCTTTTACCTTGATCATATTTTAATTTTTCTCTTCCACTTTCTGAATTCTGCTAGTTTACTTTCTGCCTACCTCTATTATCTAATAATGTATTCTTTGAACCTCTATACATATTGAGTTTTAAAAAATTGAGTTCATGTGGGCTGGCCCCATGGCCTAGTGGGGGTAGTACCTAACCATTTTGGCACCAGGAACTACTTTTGTGGAGGACAAATTTTCCACGAACCAGGGTATGGGGGGGAGGGACGGTTTGGGAATAACTTGAGTGCATTACATTTACTGTGTACTTTATTTCTATTATTTTTACATTGTAATATATAGTAAAATAATTATACAATTCACCATAATGCAGTATTTGCAGCCGCTCCCCAACTCTTGCATCACTACCTCAGCTCCACCTGAAATCATCAAGCATTAGATTCTCATAAGGTGCACGCAACCTAGATCCCTCTCATGCACAGTTCATAATGGGATTCCTGCTCCAATGAGAATCCAATCACTGATCTGACAGGAGGCAGTCCTCAGGCAATAATGTGAGTGATAGAAGCAGCTGTAAACACATAAGAACCTTTGCTTGCTTGCCCACCACTCACCTCCTGCTACACAGCCTGGTTCCTAACAGGCCAATGATAGATAACAGTCTGTGGGTCGGGGACTCCTGGCCTAGTGGTTAAGGGAGCCAGATCTTGCATGGCCAACCACATGGTTGGAATCCCAGCCCTGGCAGCATGACAAACACACAGGGTGCATGTAGTCCATGCTCAAATTCTCAAAAGGATGGAGAAATTGAGAAGGGATTGTGGGGCAATTATGCTCCACAGGGGGTGATCTCCCTTTCCCATTCTCTCTAGCAAGCACACATGCCCTCTGATCGAAAAAAGTTCATGTTGATCACAATTGAGCCTATAGACCAATGGGAACTAACAGAACTTTCTGTGATGAGGGAAACATTCCTTATCTACATATACACTAGCCACATGTGGCTACTGAACACTTGAAATGTGGATGGTATAACCTAGAAGTATATATTTATTTCATTTTAAGTCATTCAAACAAATAAAACCAGTCAGGTGCTCACTTCGGCAGCACATATACTAAAATTGGAACGATACAGAGAAGATTAGCATGGCCCCTGCGCAAGGATGACACACAAATTCGTGAAGCATTCCATATTTTTACACTGTAAAGTTTATGTGCTTCAATGTAATATAAACAAATTATGATAATAATAAATTAATTAATTTTTAAAAAGTCACACGTAGTTAATGGCTACTGAACTGGAGATCACAGATTTAGATAATCATTTAAATAAATTATTGTTCTATTTCTCTCAGAAATCCTTCTTGTATTATATTAAGTAAAAGAATGTTTCAGAGTGCTTAAGAGAACCAATTTCCAGGTTCAAAGAACTCACCATCCATGCAAGAAAATACAATGCATGAAGAAAGACTCACACCGGGAACCAGCAGTTAGCGGAATGGCTATGTCGCTGGGACTCCCACGTAGTCGACCGCGGTTCACGTCCCGGACCCGGTGGCTTAAATCTCACGCCGGGCGCGTGTGCGTGCGTCCCGAGAGGAGAATGGAGGAGAAGGGATTGCGGCGTGACCATCCCCCCTGGGGGTGATTTCTCGCTTTCTGTCTCTCTGTCTGTCTCTGTCTGTCTGGCGAGCGCACGCGCCCTATAGCAAAAACCTCTCAAAAAAAAAAAAAAAAAAAGAAAGACTCACACCGACCTAAACATAGCTCTATAATAGTTCAGAATAGTAGTGATAAAGAGATCTTAAAAGCTTCTAGAAGAAACACCTATGAGGAAGTAAGAATCACTGAATACTAAATACAATTAAATATACCATCACAAATTTTCAGGGGAAAATTAACTTCAATCTAGAATTTTATAACTAACCAGGTTTGTTTAACAAGATGAAAAAAGTTCTGCAAATGGATGGTGGTGATGGCTGTACAACAGCTGAAAGCACATGAATGGTTACAGTGGTAAATTTTACATGTACTTTACCACATTTTAAAACAATTTAAAAATCAAATTAAGGCCAACTCCATGCATGGTATAGCAGTAATGTGCTGATCAAGAGAAGCCAGATCTCGCATGATGACTGAGGTTTCAATACCCAGCCTGGTAGCCTGAAATGTGCCAGGCATGCATAAGTGTCCAAGATTCTGGAGGCTGGAGGACTGAAGGAAGGGCATCATGGCATAACCAGAGCCTGCAGGGGATGCTTTTTCTCTCTTTCTCTAGCTCTCACATGTGCACTTTTCATGAATAAAGAAAAAAGAAGAAAATTAAACAAAACACTTTTAACATAATTGCACAACCATTACCTCGCCTTTTTTTTTTTAAATAAAAGGTTCATTATTTATTTATTTGTTTTAACCTGCTATTGCTTTCTCATGTCACCTCTTGCTCCCTCTCTGTCTCTGGGTCCAGGACTTGAACCTCAGTCAAGTCATGTGGGAGACCAGCACCTCAATCTTCACACCACCTGCTGGCCCCTCACCTCTCCTTCTTTAAAGGTCTCCTATGATAGTTTATCCAAAAAGGAACTGCTTAAAAAGAAGAAAATAATTGAGACTTTTCTAAATAGAAAAGTTAGTAACAAGGGCTTTAGGAGATTGTTGCTTGGGCCATCTGGCTTTTATTAAGATATGATTCACAGAACATAATTCTCCATGCTAAAGTGCACAATTAAGTGATTTTTCACATATTCGTTATGCTGTGCAACCACCACCACTATCTAATTCCCCTCAAAAGAAGTGCTATACCTTTTGTAGTCAAGCCTAACTCCTTCCTCCCCAAATGTTTTGGAAATTATGAATTTACTCTCTATCTCTATGGATTTGCCTATTTGAGATAGGCATTCATATAAATGGAATCACGTAATAAGTGGTCTTTTGTGTCTGGCTTCTTTCAATTAGCACATTTTCAAGGTACATCTACATTGCAGCACGTAACTATACTTAATTCCTTTCTATGACTGAATGCTATTCCACTGTATGGATATATCACATTAGTTATCCATTCATCAGCTGATGGACATTTGCATTGTTCTCAATTTTTTGGCTAAGACAAATAATGCTGTTATGAATGTTAATGTATGTTTTGCTGTGAACAACTGTTTTCAGTGGCCCATTTAGTTTTATAGTCTTAAAATGATGCATTAGTGTCTACTAATGACACTGACAACGACAAGTGTTGAAATACTCAGTCTTTAGAAATGTAAAATGAGGTCCAGCCAGTGGCATGGTGGCTAAGGCAGCTGGATCCCACATGGCCAACTGTTCAGTTTGAGTCCTAGACCCAGCAGCTTGAAAAACAAGCCAGGTGGGAAACAGCAGTTAGCGTAATGGTTATGTCGCTGGACTCCCACGTAGTCGACTGCGGTTCGAGTCCCGGACCCGGTGGCTTAAACTCACGCCGGGTGCGTGTGCGTGCATCCCTAAGATCCCGAGAGGAGAATGGAGGAGAAGGGATTGCAGCGTGGCCATCCCCTCTGGGGGGTGATTTCTCGCTTTCTGTCTCTCTGTCTCTCTGTGTCTGGCGAGCACACGCGCCCTATAGCAAAAACCTCTCCAAAAAAAATAAATAAAATAAGCCAGGTACATGCGCATGCATGCCCCAAATCCTAAGAGGTGAATAAAGGAGAAGGGACTGTGTTGTAGTCATTTCCCTGAGGGGGCAATTTCTCACTCTGCCACCCCCTCAGGTGAGCATATGTGTCCTAGAGCAAAAAATTTAAAAAAGAAAAATAAAACAAAGCTGAAAAATGAAAAATGATCTCTTAATTACAACCAGAAGAGACCAGAAAAAGTATTTTCATATTATTTCCTTAAAATATCAGCCTAGTGTGCTTCTCAAAGAAAAAGAAGGTTTGAGAGGAAGTGCTAGGAGTCATTAAACACAGTTATTAAAATAAACTCAAGTACAATCTTGACACCGAGACTGTCATATTTCTACAAAGATGTGAAAGATCTTGTGCTAGTCCTGAAAACAACTAAAATTATCCAGGAGGCATAAACAAGTATGAGGAAAATTTCAGCAATGAGGACAGAATCAGTCTCAAAAGCAATCTAATTAAGCTTAAAGTCTATGAACCAGAACCCACAAGGTAGACACAGATTCGTTCACCAAATCCCAGTCTCCCAGAACTGGCAGCTACCTGACAAATTTTGAAACAGGCTAATTTGGAAGAAAAATAAAGAATGATTTTACTTCAAAAATAAGTTACCTCAAGGAGCAGTCTCAATACACAAATGTTTTCTAAAGGTTTAACAAACATTCACAAGTGTGAATCTTGGGGCTGATGTCAAGGCGGGAAAGTGGATGTTTTCATACGACCATAAACCTCAGTATTGCTATCTAAGAGAAAAATTAAGTTCTTTGAACTTACCCTAACAAGTCTTTAACAGTCTTACTATCTAATCACCTCAATGCTTCCTTAATCGCTAAACTTAAAATCAAAATAAAAACTATAGAATAAAAACTTGATATTACTCAAGGTCCTAAGGGTTCCTAAGGGCATCTATTTAACACTTGAGAAGGATGAGTATTTATTTCCTAAAAGGGTATCTGAGTTCATAAGCAACTACTATGTCCTAGGCACTATGGTTAGTGGATATATATAAATATATATAAAATAAATAAATATTAATATTTTAACCATTTTCTGAAATTTTAATTTCTTTTATACATTCAATCACATACATCATTAAGCTTGTAAAGTGAATGTTCGATCTGAATACATTTCTCACCAGTCCAGTTGGGGATATTATACACGTTACTATCAACAGATAATAACCCATTTCTGTATCCTGTAAATGTCTTCTCCAATCAAAGACAACAAACCCAGGACTTAGATATCTTATCTCTAACTTTTGTCGCTTGACATATGCGAAACCAGAGCAGCTAAAAGACCAAATAACTTACAAGAATCATTTTGTCAAGAAGGCAAATGTAGTAGATAAAATATATTTAAATTTCACGTTTAAATCTCCTTTTCTTAACTTCTTCCTCAGAATCCCTCTTTCTGGGGTTAAAATTACACTTTATTAAAGAACTAGTTATAATCTGTTCTGCTTTAAGTCTTGACCGCCACTAGACCCCCCTGCCCCTCGGGCCTTCCTGCAGAGCTCTGCGGCCCCTGCACCCACTTTGGAGCCAGTGACGGTCGATGTGGAGCAGGCTTCCTTAACCACACCAATAATTAATAAAAATAAATAAATAAACAGTTGTCAAATTGCACTGAATCAGCCTAAAACACATTAACCAAACCTAGGTAATCAAGAACTGATTTCTTAGGACTGGCAGGTGTGGTGGTTAAGGTGCTGGACCCTCAGGGACCAGCAGTTGGCGTAATGGATATGTCGCTGGAATCACATGTAGTCGACAGGCAAAGCTGCGATTACTGGGGCCTGGAGCAGGGGAAACGGAGACCGTTCAATGGTCAGAGTTTCAGTTTGGGAAGACGAAACAGTTCTGAGGATGGATAGTGGTGATGGTTGCACAATGGTGCAACGTTCTTAATGCCACTTAGTGGTACTCTTAAAAAAGTTGAAATGACGGGGCCAGCAGGTGGCATGGTGGTTAAGGTGCTGGACTCCCACATGGCTAATTGCAGTTCAAGTCCCAGACCTGGTGGCTTGTTTTCTCACTTCCCCCTCTCTCTGTATCTTTCTCTGGTCAAATTTTAAATATAAGAAGCAGCTAAATAGTCTAAACAAAAAAAAAGAGGCTTGTTTTCTCACTTCCCCCTCTCTCTGTATCTTTCTCTGGTCAAATTTTAAATATAAGAAGCAGCTAAATAGTCTAAACAAAAAAAAAGAACTGATTTTTTTTTTTTTTAAAGAGGTTTTTGCTATAGGGCGCATGTGCTCGCCATACATACAGAGACATAGAGACAGAAAGCGAGAAATCACCCCCCCCGGGGGGACGGCCACGCCGCAATCCCTTCTCCGGGATCTTGGGCACGCACGCACACGCGCCCGGCATGAGCTTTAAGCCACCAGGTCCGGGACTCTAACCGCGGTAGACTACATGGGACTCCAGCAACATAGCAATTACGCTAACTGCTGGTCCCCCAAGAACTGATTTCTTAACACTATAAATTTAGGGGGAAAGGGATGACTATTACAATTCCACCCTACACCTGCTCTTACCCAAGAATTCCCTGATGGGATGGGACAACAGACAGGTCTTAAGTGAAGTTAACTGAGACTGAGTCTTGCTGGCAATGGACACCATAAATTGAAAGCCTCTTTCCTCTGCGTGGATGATAAGGATTGCAATGGTTGCCAGGCACTGAATAACAGGTTCTTTGCTGGATGCCTCGTGCCATGATCTCTCACCACTACAATCATATTACAGGTTAAAAGACTAGTTAACTTGCCCAAATTCACACTGCTAATGAGCAGGCAGGCTATCATGTGAATCCAAGCCTATCTGAAGCTTAGCTATAGACTTGTTTCCATATACCCCCTTGCTTCTCTAAGATCCTACAAGGGCAGGAATGTTTCTGTCTTCTCTCCCTTACCACATATCTCACAATGTAATCATATATCTGTTTATTTGGGGATTTCTTGTTTTTGTTTGAGGGGAGAGGTTTATGCTATAGGGCGTGTACACTCGCCAGAAAGACAGAGACAGAGAGCGAGAAATCACCCCCTGGGGGGATGGCCACACTGCAATCCCTTCTCCATTCTCCTCTCAGGATCTTGGGTACGCACACACAAACCCACGTGCCTGGTGTGTTTAAGCCACCGGGTCCGGGACTTGAAACGCAGTCGACTACATGAGAGTCCAGAGACATAGCCATTACACCAACTACTGGTCCCCATATATCTGTTTAAAGGGTAAGGTGACAAACAATTCTAAGTCTCAACAGATAAATAGTACATATTAACTACAAGGCGAATCTGAAGATCCAATTGCTTATAATACTTTCAAAACACACCTTTTCTCAGTCTTTTTCTTACTTGATTGCTTTATTTTTGTTATCAACCTAACCAACACCTTGACTGAACATGACTGAATGTTACTGAACACTTAATTTGTTAATTTTAGTGTTTATTTCTAAATAAATTTCAGAATGCCTACAGTAAAGACATTTTAGATGAATTAACAAATCTTTTTTTTTTTTTTTTGGAGAG
>NW_006204429.1:98103-104954 GCF_000334495.1 Tupaia belangeri chinensis | reverse complement strand
GGGGGATGGTCACGCCGCAATCCCTTCTCCTCCATTCTCCTCTCGGGATCTTGGGCACGCACGCACACGCGCCCGGCGTGAGTTTTAAGCCACCGGGTCCAGGACACGAACCGCGGTCGACTACGTGGGAGTCCAGCGACATAGCCATTACACTAACTGCTGGTTCCCAAATCTTTTTTTTCTTTTTTTTAAGAGGTTTTTGCTATAGGGCGAGTGTGCTTGCCAGAGAGAGAGAGAGACAGAAAGCGAGAAATCACCCCCCAGGGGGGATGGCCACGCCGCAATCCCTTTTCCTCCGTTCTCCTCTTGGGATCCTGGGCACGCATGCACACGCGCCCGGCATGAGTTTAAGCCACCAGGTATGGGACACGAACCGCGGTCGACTACATGGGAGTCCAGAGACATAGCCATTACGCTAACTGCTGGTCCCAACAAATCCTTTTTAAAAATGTTATCAGAACGGGGGACCAGCAGGTGATGTGTGGTAGTTAAGGTGCTGGACACTCCCACATGGCTGACCATGGTTTGAGTCCCAGACCTGGTGGCTTGCTTTCTCACTTACTTTCTCTCTCTCTCTGGTCAAATTAAAATAAATGAATGAATAAATAAAATTAAATAAATAATTCTTTAAAAATAAATGTTATCAGAACTCTAAAAAGGTGTTCAAGGGCAGGCCCCAAAGTGTGATGGTTAAGAGCTGTGCAAAGGAAATTGTATCCCACATAGCTGACGAGGGTGTCAGTTAAATCAGCCCAGTGGCTTGAAAAACATGCCAGGTACACACAAATGCCCAGGATCCTGAAGGAATAGAGAAACGGAGGAAAAAGGACTGTGGTGTGACCAAGCCCCACTGGAACATGTGTGTATTTACTCTCTTCCTCTCTTTCATGCACACATGTGCATGCACCCTCTAGCATAAAAAAAAAAAATAATGTTCAAGGTGGGGGCCAGCAAGTGGCAGAGTAGTTAAGATACTGAATTCCCACATGGTTGACTACAGTTCAAATCCTGGACCCAGTAGCTTGAAAACTCATGCCAGGCGCATGTGTGTACATGCCCAGAATCCCAAGTGGAGAATGGAGGAAAAGAGACTGCGAAATGGCTATTCCCTCTGGGGGTGATTTCTCACTCTCCCTCTCTCTGTCTCTCTCCAGCAAGTACACACACTCCATGACAAAAACCTAAAAACAAAAAATAAAAATTCAAAACACAACAGTTATAACTATTAGGACTTCAGGAAAGTCATGACATTTTTCATCCCCTGGGGGGATGGCCATGCTGTAATCGTTTTTGCTTCACCCTCTTCTCTGGATGTTAGGCATGCATACATACACACACTGGTCCGGGACTCAAACCAGTCAATTACATGGGAGTGTAACAACATAACCATTATGCCATCTGCTGGTCCCAATAGTTGATAAGTTAACAATGATGTAAGGTGAAACATTTTTTGTTTGCTTGCTGCTCATCTAAGTCTTTTTTATTTATTTATTTTTTAATTGCCAGAGGTTGCATGTGTTTGCCAGAAAGAGACAAGAGACAATGGGGGAGAAAGCACTCCCCAATGAGGTATGGTCACACCTCAATCCCTTCTCCTCCATTTCTCCATCCTGTCCAGATTTTGGGCATGTACACAGATGTACCTGGCTTGTGTTTCAAGCTGCCAGGACTGGGATTAAAACCATGGTGGGTCATGTGGAATCCAGCTCCCTTAACAACTAGGCTATGTGGCTGGCAGGTCTTGTTTTGTTTTTAAAAACCCTTATCTTTGTGAAACATTGAAATACTTACCAAAAAAATAATATGAAGAATTTGCTTTAAAATAATACAAGGAGGGAAATGAATAGAAGTAGAGATGAAAAAAATGTCTTTAAGCTTCCATAGAATTTTGGTTTATAACACTTTTATAACACTTCTTTCACTTAAGTATACCAAAAATGTTCCACCATTTCCTCCCTTAGTACTTCCAAAATAAATTGTATATCTATTTATATACCTTTTCACACTCACCGGTACTTGCCTGCTTGTTTCTATTCCCTCCCAGACTGTGAATTCTTAAAAAGCCAGCAACTTCACAGTTTATCTCTAACACTAGCGAGGTTTGTAGCTCATTATGGCTAACAGATAAATGCTTTTGATGAATGAATGAAGGAAGGCACAAAAAAGCAAACATGGACAAGAGTAAAAAAATACTGACATATGATTCCTTTTTTTCATGTAAGCACAGTTTTTTTTTTTTAATTAACACTTTTTAGTTAGAGAAACAGTAAGATGGGGTTTGAAGGCCGTCTGGGTAGCTCCTGCAAGAATTAACTAAATAAGAAAATGTGTGAGCCCCCCTCCCTGCCCCAAATTATTGCTTAATAGTACGGAAATCTGGTATTCAATAATATTGTAAATTTTAGTATTTGCTCCCCCATCCACCAACAAGCACTATATATCCCAATCTTTACTGCTTTGTACTACTTACTTTTTATGCACATACATACAAACATACATACACAAACACACACACACACAACAGAGGCAATAAGAGAGTAGAGAGAGGATGCTCTGGAATAAAACACATGATTTCAAATCTTCACCCCAATGTTAGGTGGATCTGCAACTTTGGACAAGTAATTGAAACCAAGCCTCAGTTACTCAATCTGCAAAATGGTGATAATGCCAACATTATTTGGCTGTGGTAAAAAAAAAATAATAACAACATATACTAGATACTGTCATATAGATGCCATTTACTGAAAGTTTACTATTACATAGTTCTATCAACTTGTTATTAATTTCCAAGAAAAAAAACCTTTCTTGGAATAAAAAAACATTTGGGGGGGGGGGTAGGTTTTTGCTATAGAGCAAATGTGCTCGCCAGATACATACAGAGAGACAGAAAGCAAGAAATCACACTTCCCCTCCCCAAGAGGGATGGCCACGCTGCAATCCCTTCTCCTCCTAGGATCTTGGGCACGTGCACATGCGCCTGGCTTGAGTTTAAGCCACTGGGTCCGGGACTCAAACTACAGTCGACTACATGGGTGTCCAGTGACATAGCCATTATGCGAACTGCTGGTCCCCAAAACTTTTTTTTTTTTTTTAAGAGTTTCTTTTACCTTAGAGCATGTGCGCTCACATGACAGAGAGAGAGACAGAAAGTGAGAAGTCATCCCCTCCTGGGGGGGGGGGGGGGGGGTGCGTGGCCAACAGCTCTGCCACAATCCCTTCTCTTCCACCCTCCTCTCAGGATCTTGGGTACGCATGCACATGCGTCCAGCATGAGTTTTAAGCCACCATGTCCAAGACTTGAACTGCGATCAACTAAATGGGAGTCCAGCGATATAACCACTACACCATCTGCTGGTCCCCAAATTTTTAGCAATTAAAACTGTTCAAACTGATTTGATAACAGTCAAAACAAATACAGCCCTAAGCTTTTCTTTCCCATCAGAGGAGTGTTCTTAACAAACCTCACTAAACAAACATCATTATATCTTTTGATAAAACTGCCAACTGACTCAATGTCAATAGTTGGATCTGATGAGTCTGAAAGCATTTGCCCCCATCAGCACCTGAACTCTTGCTTGAAACATCAATCCAAATCTATGAAATTACACATATTTGCTACCAGACCAAAACAGTTAAATGAGCATTAATTAAGAACTAATCAGCAGATGGTGTAATGGTTACATCGCTGGACTCCCACAGTCAGTGACAGTTCAAGTCCCAGACCTGACAGCTTAAAACACGCCGGGTGCATATGTGCGCATGTCCAAAATCCCAAGAGGAGGATGGAAAACAAGGGATTGCAGTGTGGCCAGCCCTCTAGGGGATGACTTCTCACTCTATATATTTCTCTGTCTCTCGGGCAAGCACACACACCCTACAGCAAAAATCTCTCTTAAAAAAATAATAAAGTCTAATGATTCATTAACATTCAGCTTTTGTACAAGCAGTTGTATATCATAGGAAGTAGTGTTTTGAATATTACTATTGGTATCTTTTTTTATTTTTTTTAGTTTTGCTACAGGGCATGTATTCGCCAGGGAGGGAGGAAGGGAGAGAGAAATAAGAGTGCATGCACACACGTGCCCATGAATAAGAGAAAGAAATCACTCCCCAGGGGAGATGGACACACCAAAATCCTTTCTCCTCCATTCTCCTCTAGGGATGTTGGGGATGCACTCATGTACCCACACACACAAGGTGTGATTTTCCACGGGGTTCAGGACTCAAGTTGCACAGTAGACCATGAGGGACCACCTTAACATCCACATCATTTCCATGTTCTACAACTCAAGAGTGGTGTCAAATCTGGATAAAACCATAGTAACATTATCTGACTTCGAAAGTTGATTTCAAAATACAAAACATACTCTGAAACTACAAAACATTTTTGGAAGAAATTAAACATCTAAATAGATGTTACCCAAAAAAGTTACTCCAATTCTTAAGGGCCACTGGGTGGCAAAGCAGTAACGCAAATAAACCCAAAAGGGAAAGTTCCCTATACATGTCCTGGGGCCTCTGAGTAAATATCAAGTGCACCCACATGAGTGTTCAGGCTGACAGTGGATTGCTGGGGGTGGCTGTCTCTCTCTCTCATGGAAGAAATAAACTAATAAACAAACGAGTGACTGAGACCTTCAGAGGGAAAAAAATCTACCAAGATAGATACTAAAAATATTATAAAAGCTATTTAGTAGGCTTTCAAATTCAGTACCTTACTGAACTTTTAAAAGAAAAGATATCTGTTTATGTTCCTTGACCTACAGAGTGCTGAATAAAAATCATACATATTCAGAGATACTATTACCTCTCATATTATGAAAAGCATTAAAGATGACTGTGAATAGTGGCATCTCAGCATTTTCCACCACAAATTAAATTTGGTCAGAGGTCCTCTATACACTTATTGCAAACACTTAGCAATCTTTAACTTCTTAAAAAAAATTTTGAGAGGGTTTTGCTATAGGGAGTGTGCGCTCACCAGAAAGACAGAGACAGAAAGCGAGAAATCACCCCCCAGGGGGAATGGCCACGGCTGCAATCCCTTCTCCTCCATTCTCAGGATCTTGGGCACACACGCACACGTGACTGGCATGAGTTTAAGTCACTGGGTCCAGGACTCGAACCACGGTCGACTACATGGGAGTCCAGTGACACAGCCATTACTTCAACTGCTAGTCCCTAACTTCATAAATTGATACAGGTTTTAAGTTAAAATGCAGCAAAAAGAAGTATGTTTGGGATGGATCCTTAGCATAGCGGTTAAGGAGCCAGACCCCACATGGCTGACTGCACTGTCAATCCCAGCCCCAGTGCTTTGAAAAGCATGCTGGGTACATGTGCACAAGTACCCAAAATCCCAATAAGACGGAGAAATGGAGAAGGGATTGTGGATTGACCGCGTCCCATGACAAGGTACTTCCCCCCCCATCCTCTCTGTCTCCCTGATGAGCGTATACACACTCTAGTAATTAAATTAAAAAAAAAAAAAAGGCATCTTTGCTGGGAAGTAGAATCAATTCCAAGCATTCAATTGGTTTGATTCCAAAGCCAATAGTAAATTAAATATTTTAATATGATTATTACTCAGAAGGGAAAAGATACAACAGTGGGGAGGAAATAAGAGTACAAAAGTGTCTGTATAATACAGAAGACAAATGAAACTACCAAGTCAAAAGTCACCATCTCTAATAAATAAATGAATGAATTTCTAAACCCAATGTGAACACAATCCAAGCACTTCATTATAGTAAATAGGGGGAGAGGGAGTATGTGTATATGCTTAAATTTATCTTTTCACTCTTTTGAGCTTGGCTATGACATTTTATTTTAAAAGGAAACAAATTATATTAAAATATATTTGTACATGTACATAATATATGCATTAAAATATACTATTGGGTAGAAGACACCTTCATGGCTCCTGAGAACTATTAATTTCAGAGGAATAAGCAAAATGGAAGATTTTCCACCGATAATTCAGCCTCCAGTCCACAAACTCGAGTGACTGAACTTCCAAGTGTGGGAAGAAACACACCATCCATCAGATGACTAGAAATCAACGCAGGGCCACAAGAAATATGGGAAAGCAAGAAAATATCTCTCCTCCAAGGGAAAAGAATAACTTCTCTTCATCCACAGACAGTTCAATAGAAATCATGGAAATGTCTGATAAAGAATTTAGAACATTCATAATGGCAAAGCTAACAGAGATAGAAGAGAAGAGAGACAATGAACCGCAGAAGAGAAAGGAGCTGACGAGTTCCAGGATGTGAGGAAATTCTTGCAAGATCTGAAAGAGGAATTACACACTTTACAAAAGAATCAAGTGGAACTGTTAGAGATGAAGGCTGTAATACAGGAAGTCAAAATCTCCCTTGAAAGTATTAAAAGCAGACTAGATCATACAGAATATAGAATCTTAGACATAGAAAATTGCTGACCTAGAAAAATCCACCACAAAGACTGAGAAAATTGCCCAAAAATTTGAGAATATTATACGAGAAGTACTAGATACAACCAAATGTCCCAACATCTGGATAATTGGCATCTCAGAAGGTGAAGAGACTCATAAGGGCATTGATAATCTATTCCATGAAATCCTGCAAGAAGACTTTCCAAACCTAGAGAGGCACTCAAAGATCTAGTCCCAAGAAATACAAAGGACCCCTAATAGAATCAACCCAAGAAGATCTTCTCCAAGACACATTACAGCCAGATTGACCAAAACCACAAAGACAAGATACTAAGACTGGCAAGAGAGAAACGGCAAGTTACCTACAAAGGATATCCCATCAGACTAACAGCAGACCTCTCACTGGAAAAAATTCAAACGAGGAAAGAATGGGAAA
>NW_006204429.1:94643-96943 GCF_000334495.1 Tupaia belangeri chinensis | reverse complement strand
ACATACAGAAAACAAGAAATGGAAGATCATTTGCTAATAATAACATGTTTGTTGATGTGCTTGATTGAGACAATATACAGTGTACTCTAGATGGAAAATCTCAAAAATAAATAAATTAAATACATATATATATTTATTATTGAGTTGTCGGTAAAGTCATGATGCATTTTTACACAGAAAAATACATCATAGAAAAATATGTCATAACTTTCCCAATACCCTAATAAAATACACTACCACACCTGTTATGTTCATCCATATTTACAGTTTTGGGAACATTAAAACCTATAAATTAGCAAAAACTCAGAGTCTGTAAGAGAGATGACTGTAAGTATGATTTTTTTTTTTTTTTTTTCACTATAGGGAGCGTGCGCTCGCCAGACAGACAGAGAGAGACATAGAGACAGAAAGCGAGAAATCACCCCCCAGGGGGGATGGTCACACCGTAATCCCTTCTCCTCCATTCTCCTCTCGGGATCTTGGCCACGCATAAGCACGCATACGCACCCGGTGTGAGTTTTAAGCCACTGGGTCCGGGACGTGAACCGTGGTCGACTATGTGGGAGTCCAGCGACATAGCCATTACGCTAACTGCTGGTTCCCTGTAAGTATGATTTTTAATGAAAATTTCATAAGTTTGGATTCTTATAAACAATACAAGAATCTGTACACTGGGTCAACTGTTACTAAAGTCATTTATTTTTCCTTGTTTTCAATGATTTTCTTGGAGGGTGAAACTACCTAAAAGAGGAAGATAGTGTATTTTTAAAGGCTGAACAAATAAATGCATTTTACTCCTTAGCAATCAAGATGAGGAAGGCAGAAAGGATGGAGAGAAGCTAAGGAGAAGCAAGGTTGCTCTCTCCCCCTCAGTATTTCACCAGCTCCTGACCCCCTCATAAATCGGAATGTCCCAAACTCTCCACCTTCTCTAGCTAGCCTTGGCTCTGAGTTGTCTGGTCATGCAATAGAAAATCTGGCAATCATATTTGAAAACTAAATAGTTTGCAAACTTAAGTCTCCCAAGCCCAGCTGGCCCTCAATGAAATCCAGCAACCTACCTTAGAAATATCCTTGACTGTTGTTCTAGCCCATACCCCTAGGACTCAAGTTTTTCCACCCTCTACCTCTATCCTTCGGCTTTCCACTCCATGTCCAGTAGTCACTCTACATTAGCAAATGAGACCACTTCAGAGTAAAGAGCTGATAACACTCAAACCCTCTTGTGTCCTTCTGTCCTTAACTTCCTTCCTATCCAAAAAGGGGACTCAGTCTTCATTTCCTTGACTCACCTAATACACACCCACCACTACCCTACACCCCAGTCCTTTCCCCTTCTCTGGAACATGCTCCATCTATTAGCCCTTCCTATCTCTATCTTTCGGCTCTCTCAGTCCAGTGGTTTGTTTCCTGTATCTATAGGCCTATAAATATATTCAATGTGTTTTCACCATCCAGCCAACCATTGAAAGCTGTATTCTTGCCTCTCTGTACCCTCGCTGACCAAACAGCAAATTATACAAACTACTTCACCTAACTCTACTACTACCATTTAAATCCATGACAGGTTATCTCTTCTATCTCCTTTCCACTCCCCCAGGCTTTATTGAAACTACTCTAATTAAGATACAAATGACCTCCTAATTGCCCAATAAAAAAAGCCTACTTCCTCCAGTGTTAAAAACATTCAAATGGCAGCCTGTGGCATAGTGGCTAAGACACTGGATTCCCACATGGCCAATGTGGTTCTAGTCCCAGACCAAGTGGCTTGAAAATCACTGCTGGGCGCAAGTACATGCAAACTCAAAATCCAGAGAGGAGACTGGAAGAGAAGGGACTGTGGTGTGGCCATCTCCCAAGGATGATTTCTTACTTTCCCCGTCTATCTCCCTCCAGCGAGCACATTGAACCCCCCCCAGCAAGAAAAAGAACCCTATGGTTTAAAAAAAAAAAAAAAAGAGAAAGAAAAATAAGAAATTCTAATTTTTTTCTTGTTCTCTTTCTAAAACCTCCTGATTTTCACAAGGTCTTCTCTGCCTACTTCTTAAAATACCCAAACAATCCACTTAACACCTTTATTCTACAAGCACTCTGAGGACTGCCATCCTTTTTTATACAAGATCCTTTCTAGTCTATTCTCACAAATTTCTTTCTCTAGCCTCACTCTCTCACAAGAGTACCAAACTCATATTTTTTAAATAGTTAATAAATAATTAATTTATTATTTATTTATTAATTTATTCATTCATTTATTTTTAATTTGACCAGAGAGAGAGAGAGAGAAAGGGAAAGTGAGAAAG
>NW_006204429.1:83633-93590 GCF_000334495.1 Tupaia belangeri chinensis | reverse complement strand
AAAACTCACGCAGGGCACGTGTGCATGCGTGCCCAAGATCCCGAGAGGAGAATGGAGGAGAAGGGATTGTGGCATGGCCCTCCCCCCTGAGGGGGTGATTTCTCACTTTCTGTTTTTCTGTCTCTCCAGCAAGCACACACGCCCTATACCAAAAATCTCTAAAAAAAAAAAGAAAAGAAAAGAAAAAAAGAGGGGCTAGCAGGTGGCGAGGTGGTTAAGGAGCTGGACTCCCACATGGCCAATTGCCGTTTTAGTCCTGGACCTGGCAGCTTGCTTTCTCACATTCTCTCTCTTTCTCTGGTGAGTACATGTACCTTATAGCAAATTAAAAATAATAATAAGTAAAATTAAATATATAATTTTAAAAAAAAGAGAGAAGAAAAAATACTAAGACGATATAATCAAAACAGTAAATATGTATAACCTTTGGTCCAGCAATTCTGTCTAGAAATTTGTTCTAAGGAATTAAACCAGAAGAGCACAGACATGCATCCTGAAGTGCCCATCATTCTTAGCAAAGATCAGAATCCTTTTTACATATTATACTATTTGCCTAGAATATCTTCCTCCTACTCCCGTTCTTCTTCTTCTAGGCCAGAACTCAGGCTGGTCCCATACCACAACAGTTAAACACTATGCACAGAAAGCCAGATCAGAAAGCCAGATCTCACATGGCCAGCCACTGTTTGAGTCCCAGCTCCAGCATGTGTGTGCATGCCCAAAATACTGACAGAAATGGAAGAAAAAAAACTGCAGTGTGACCACACCTCGTTAAGGAGTGCTTTCTCTCTCCCACCTTCCTCTCTGGTAAGCACATATATCTTCTGGCAATAAAAAAAAATTTTAATTTAAAAACAGAACTTATCTTTCAGTTAAAAGGTCAGTGGCTCTATCCTGTCTCCACAGCAATTTAGTCACAACTCTGCATCACACTGAGACCTTTCTTGCCTACAGCAGACAGTAAGCTCTCTAGAAACAATGGTCTTAGTCTGTATCTGGACTACCTACAGCACTCTCTGACACAAAATATGTGCTGAATGAAAGCATTTTCTTTCTCTGTACACAAAACATTATTTGATTTTTCTCAAAAAATAAAGAACTTTTAAAAGGTACTTCCTAAGATGCTGGTGAACTCCAATGTGTTATGCTAAATTCTTGTATGAAAACAGATATTCAGAGAAAGCAAACACTATAAATTTTTGTTTTGAGAGGTTTTCGCTATAGGGCGCGTGCACTCGCCAGACAGACAGACAGAGAGAGAGAGACAGAAAGGGAGAAATCACCCCCCAGGGGGAATGGCCACGCCGCAATCCCTTCTCCTCCATTCTCCTCTCAGGATCTTGGGCACGCACGCACATGCACCTGGCGTGAGTTTTAAGCCACCAGGTCCAGGACGAGAACCACAGTTGACTACGTGGGAGTCCAGCAACATAGCCATTACACTAACTGCTGGACCCAGCACTATAAATTTTGAGAGCTTGTGAGGCTTTATTTATTTGAAGTTTAGATCCCGAAGTTTTTTTTTTTTTTGGAGAGGGAGAGAGGTTTTCACTATAGGGCGCGTGCGCTCGCCAGACAGACAAAGAGAGACATAGAGACAGAAAGCAAGAAATCACCCCCCAGTGAGGATGGTCACGCCGCAATCCCTTCTCCTCCATTCTCCTCTCAGGATCTTGGGCACGCACGCACACGTGCCCGGCGTGAGTTCCAAGCCACCGGGTCCGGGACGCGAACCACGGTGGACTACATGGGAGTCCAGCAACATAGCCATTACGCTAACTGCTGGTTCCCAGATCCCGAAGTTTTGAGAATTTCCTTACTGGGTTAAAACTAGCCAGCCTTGAATTTTTTTTCTCTGAAACCAAGAAAAACGTTAAGAAGACACAGCTGTCCTCCCGGACACTAAGGTATGTTCCAAAACATCTTACTTTTCTTCAATAACCTAATATAAATCCATCATGTTTGAAATTTTGTTTTGGAACCATGTTTTAGTACTATCCCAAAACTCTTTTCCATACTGTCTGTTATATAAATAGTATTTACATATTATGTAAGTAGAGAAAGTACATAAGTAGTACATAAGCAGTACTATGCTTCCATATACAAGAATGTAAGTAGTACATTTATATATTTTTTTCCAAGTCGAACTCCTTTTGGTTTTCAAACATGTTCCTAATTCTAATAAAGGCTGGTTATAGCCTAATCACATCACTCATGATTTCCCAAAGTTCAGTTCTATTCCTTTCAGCCTTTGTCTTTCTAAACTGAATAATTTTCATCTTCCTGTTGTGTACTTATATAGAAACAACTCTTTACTCTGCATCATTTCATTTTTCTTAATTTTGAGTTATCTTATAGGCTCCAACTCACAGGTCTGTGAGCTTGACTTGAATTTTATAGACAATTAAGTCAAGAAAATTTTACTCTGATTTAAGTTAGTTTTGAAAGGCAGCCTTCAAAAACACCTTGACAATCACCGTACCCCGACACTTACAGGAGATCATAAGGTAGTCCTCACAGTTGCCTTTGTCATCATCTTGCTGGTCCACAGGGATCCCATTGGCATCTATGACTGCTTCAGAGGCACAGTCTTCTACCAATACTTCTTCTGAAACTACATCAGTGCTCAGAGGATCCGTGACGATTTCTGCTTCTACTACACTATCATGAACCACATGTTCAACATGTCCAACATCAGACACATGTATAGACTCACTTGTCAAGACATGCTCTGGCATAGACATTGAGGCTGATGTAATGTCAGAAGCTAAAACATCATCTGGGACTGTGCAATGTGCTAAAGAAACTTCTTCAGTTACATCTGAGTCCAGCACTTGCTCAGGAATGATGACGGTTTCGGACACATCAGCTTCCTCCATGATATCGGGGCACTGAACATCTTCTATAACAACGTCCTCAATAACATCTTGGATTACAACTGAATCTGGGTCATCAGGAACAAAGTTATGCACAGTTATGTCTGAATCCACAACATTAGAGACAAAAACAGTTTCTTGTACTTCCACAACAATTTGATCACCATCCATATGTGTAGCATCAGCTCCTTAAAGAAAAATAAAAAATGACAAATTTCAGATAGGCATGCATAATTACTTCAATTAATGAAAGTGTTATTTAATTTTTATCAGGAACACAGACTAAGCTCCTGAATTTTCTCAAACATTAAGACAGCATAAAGAGGGACCAGCAGTTAGTGTAATGGCTATGTCGCTGGACTCCCACGTAGTTGACCGCGGTTCGAGTCCCAAACCCGGTGGCTTAAACTCACGCCGGGCACGTGTGCGTGAGTGCCCAAGATCCCAAGAGGAGAACAGAGAAGGGATTGCAGTGTGGCCATACCCCCTGGGGGGTGATTTCTCGCTTTCTGTCTGTCTCTGTCTGGCGAGCGCATGCACCCTATAGCAAAAACCTCTCAAAAAAAAAAAAAAAAAGACAGCATAAAAAAATAAAGGATGTATTTTTTAATTAAACTAAGACTTGTTTCTGTTTTATGGAGAACATGGACACAAATGGGCCTGTCATGTTTATCAGGCCCCCAGTTCCAAGATCTGAACCACGCAAGTGCTTCAGCCATGTGGGATCCAGCCACCTTAACCACCACACCACTGGATGACCCTAAAAAGACATTTTTAATGTAAGAACTTTCATACTCATCCCAAATCAATTACTATAAGAAATACGAGAAGAACAAAGCAATTGAGGCAGTCATAGAAGAAACGTATTCATAAAAGTAAAATTCTAGGTGCATTAAAATTAAACTCATATACACAGGTATTCAAGGGATGATTCTAAAAATTAAACAATGCAACTCCAGATGGCAAATATACCATTTTCCCTCATTATTATGTTTTTTAATTTATTTTCCTTCTTAACTCCAGCTCCTTCTATTTTTCTCTTCTTGCTATCTCACCCATGTATTTCTTTAATTTCCCTTTCATTTTTTTCCCTTTCTCCCTTCATATTATTTCCCCTTTGTTCTGGTGCAACATATCACCAATATCCTCCATCTATGACTATGGAAATTTAGAAATCATCCTTCAAATCTAGGACATAAGAAGATTGGGGCATAAATGAAAAGGATCAGGGAGAGAAGGCCATAGTTGAGGAAAGAAAACTGGTTGAGATTCTGTGGACAGGTAGGATGAACAATAGTGCAGCTGTGCTGGGGTGGTGGAAGCTAAGAGTAGCTGGTGCAAGGCCTGATCCAATTCACCAGGGTACACCACGTCCATCTAGCCTCCTCCCATCCTCCCAGGTCCCAACCCCCAAAGGAGTTCCTCTGAATATAGGAAACCCTACTCTAGTCCATTTTGCAGTTAAGGAATGAAGGTAAAGGACTAAATCAATTGAACCCCAGTGAAATTAAATGATTTAACCAAGATCACAAGCTTCACAATGTACAGTGCTCAATAAATTTCATTCTGGATGAATGCCACAAATGGGAATAGAAGTCAATATCCTTACCAAAAAATTAAAATAAATCTGGGTACCTTGGCGAGAGAAAAGCAAAGAAATTTCTATAAAAGTTTACCAAAAAAGCTATTCAGTAAATTCATGTTCTGGCTTTTGACTCAGATCAGGATGAGTCCACGCAGATGCCTAACTAAATGACTATGTGTCTCTGTCAGGCCCTCAGAGAAACACGTGGCTCTGTCAAGAAACAAAAATAATCAAAGGCCAAAAATACTTAAAATTGCTAAAAACATTTAAAATTTTAGAAAGTTTTTAAAGTCAGTTCATTGTTTTATTTATAGAAATAATAAAAAGAGTATGCTCACTTTTATTTCTATAGAACTTCTACGGTAAGATGTTCATTTGTTTTCAAATTCATGATACTATCATCAAACAAAAGATCACTATGATCCCATTTTGCAGACATGCAAATGAACGCATTTAGTGGCAAGAGCACTGCTTATAAAATCAGAAAGCAGAGTTGGACACTTATTAGTTTTGTGACCTTGGGCAAGTCATTTAACCTCAGAGTTTCAGTTTCCTCATAAGTAAAATGAGGACAGTAGTATCTGCCATGCATACCTCACAGGACTGTGGTGATGATCAAATGGGAATGTATGGGAAGTGTTCTGAAAAACTGTAATGAGAGGTTTCATTATTATTATGACATATGAAAACGGAGGCCCTGGCAGATTAAGTGACTTGCTCAAAGATAAACAAATACCATAAGTGTTAACAATCAGGACCAAAAAGCAACAGTCCTTCAATCTAAAATTCTGCCCATGCCCCAAGTTTACTTATGACAAGATTAAGTGAAATATACTGTTGTATTTTTCTCCAACAAGCTTAAGACTCTTTCAGACACATTAATTACACTCAATGTTCCAATGAAGAATTAGAAACTTTCTATTTATCACTATTAAATTGAAATTACCAAATTTGAATTAAAAGACTATTCCCAGTTGTTTAAAAAAAAAAAAACCTCATAGGTGCACATATACACATACACTGGATTTAGAGAATAAATAGAAATTAGACATTATAAATCACTAGTATTTAATTGTTGATAAAATTAATTGCTATTTCTTTAACAGACTGCAATATGATAATCTGAAGTCCAACAGAAAATTCATGAAAATTTTATTTATAAGGGTAGCTAACTAGTATAATATAAGACCATTTATATTATAAAACTAGGTGTAATCACTTTAAAATGTTATATAATTAAAACCATGGGTAATCCAAAGATGTAAATATTATTTTTAAAACTTCATGGATACAATTTTCCTTATACGCTTTGTACTCCATCTTCCTGAAGTAGAAGGCACCTTGTGAACTTGTTAAGAAGGTTATAAAAGTAGGACAGGACCAGAAAGTGAAAGACCTTGGGTTTATATGGTTTATATTTTATCTGCCAGGTAATACAGAACAGAGAAATGACATGATTTATGTGTTACTTTACAATGAATATACTGGTCAATGGGCAACATAAAGAGACTAAGGGTAAGGAAAATGATGCAAACATATTACAGAATAAGAATGAGGAGACAGAGCCTATATATGTGGTAGAAAGTAGAATGAAGAGGGACCAGCAGTTAGCGTAATGGCTATGCCGCTGGAGTCCCATGTAGTCGACCACAGTTTGTGTCCTGGACCCGGTGGCTTAAAACTCACGCCAGGCACGTGTGCGTGCGTGCCCAAGATCCTGAGAAGAGAATGGAGGAGAAGGAACTGTGGCATGGCCAGACCCCCTAGGTGGTGATTTCTCACTTTCTATCTCTCTCTGTCTGTCTGGAGAGTGCACGTGCCCTATAGCAAAAACCACTCAAAAAAAAAAGAATGAAGAGAAGGAGGTATAAAGAAGGAATCTTTTCAAAGGAAAAACCAACAGGATTTAGTGGGGCAACTGGGCAATATGAGAATAACTGAAGAGAACATTAAAGTTTTGCTATTGCTGCTATAATGGAGAAGAATATGAGAGATGGCTGAAGGGGAACGTATTTTTGAAGAGAATGTGTTTAATATTTGTAGATTTGACAGGAAAACAAGATACGTAGGTGTGACTGATCTATGTAAGAATCTACCAATTAATCCTTGTGATAACCACCTCCAAATGTGATAGAGAGGAAGTAGAACAACCCATGAAGTTATACCTGTTGCATCAAAAAAAGAGTTTGGCTCTTGTGGTTGTAATTCAAGTCCATCTTCATCCATGGCCTTCAATTCTCATCAGTCACAGCTCCTAAACCATGGGAAAAAGTAAACCAAGAATTAATTTTTTACAACATGCAGTGATATCATCATCGTGGTGTTTTCATTTCTGATAAACCCAATTTATGTGAAAGATGAACATCAAAAATAACAGGGAACTTAACTGTTTTATCAATACAATGATATACTGGCATCCACTTGACAAGGCCAGGCAGATAAATCAAAGAAGTCAACTTTGCTCAGATTTCTTTTTAAACTTAACTATTACTCACATACATCAAGTATACATATCTTGACAGTTTCACATACATAAACCTCTGTAATCACTACCCAGATCAAGATACAGAACATTGGGACCAGTAGTTAGCATAATGGCTATGTCGCTGGAATCCCATGTAGTCGACCGCGGTTCGAGTACTGGACCTGGCGGCTTAAAGTCACGTCGGGTGCATGTGCATGCGTGCCCAAGATCTGAGAGAATGCAGGAGAAGGGATTATGGCGTGGCCACCACCACCATCCCCGCGCCCCGGGAGTGATTCTTGCTTTCTGTCTCTTTCTGGCGAGCACACATTACAAACTTTTAAAAAAAAAAAAAAAAACGAACATTTTCCAAGACCCTAACACTCTTGTCTTATCTCAATCTATATACCGCACACTCTAAACATGGATAACCAGATTTGTTAAGGTTAAACTTAAAAACATTCTGTAGCATATTAGGGGAAATTTCTGCACAATTTTCATATTGCTTCTCTAAACTTAATATAATCTACTTCTTTCAACCAATAAATTAAACAATGATAAAAACTCAAAGTAACTATAGCAAACACCCTTGGGATTTCTGCCTAGCTTACAATGACCTTGCTTAACTAACTAAAGAGAAGTAAATTCCCAGTGTATTTATACTTTCCTGGCCAGTTGACTGCAGCTAGCTATAAAATGTTAAAAAGTTCATCTTTGAGCACAACAAAATCAAAGTCCTATCAGTCCTATCCTTGGAAATCTCAAAACCATGAGCAAGACTCTCTCTCTTTCTCTATCTACATTTTTCTACTGGTGGCTGGAATATAGGAGCTGAGGAACGTCATTTTCCCAGTTTAGCTTAGACTAATGAAATAGTTTACAAATAAAAAATAAGAATTCAATGAATACTCTGAGAAACACAGTAGAAGAGGTTTACAACTTTTTTATTCAGCTCCTGGTTCTAGACATTTCTTAGGTCTAGTTACATTTCTGCCTTGGACTTTCACAAAACATCCCAATGACCTTAATTCCCTCTTTTCTACTTAAACCAAAAACTTAACAACAGAAAGAACCTTAACTAACAAAATACTATACTACTTAATACTATCGGTTCAAAAGAGCAGACATCAGGGATTGTGATTTACTCATATTGTTCATACTGAATAAACTTCCTCATTGGTTTCTCTTCTCTACTTTCTTTTTTTCTTTTTTTTTTTCCTTCTTTTTTTAAATTGCTATCGGACATATGTACTCATCAGAGAGAGACTGACTGAAAAGGCAACCTCCCGGGGGTTGACCATGCCACAATCCCTTCTCATCTCTCCTTCGTTTTGGGATTTGGGGCGTAGATTCAAGGCACTGTGTTGAGGACTCCAACAGCTCAATTGGCCATATAGGACCCAGCCATCTTAGCCACCACACCACCTGACTGGTCCTACTCTCTTATTTTCCAATACAAGCTAAACAATGTTATTAGCCACATCTTTCCTTTACCTTTATTGTTTCCTGATAATTTAAGTACTATATGCTTATTAAAATTCCAAATTAAAAAAAAAAAAAAAAACGACTCATTATTCTAAAACATCAGCTGGGTGACATCATTCCTCTACTCAAAAATGTGTAATGGCTCCCTGCTGCCATTTTCATTGGGTTTTGCCATTAACTGAATCCCAATTGCTTTATTCAACCAAAAAGTCATCATATTGATAATGAATACAATTTATCTCTTAGATTTTCTCATTTATCTGGGTTTGTTTTTATATTTCTTCCTTAATATGATTTTGGAAGGAAGGAAAAGTAAACATATGTGTTCTCTATTCTGAATTTGAAGTCACTATGAATTTTTATATGCCAAATAAAATAAAATGGAAATATGCAGGAACAGAAAACAAAAACCTAGCAAACAAAATCAATACTAGTGGAAGGTTACAACTATTCACAGATCAAATTACTCAAAGTATAGAAAGAAAAGGTGCATATGATTAATAATCATTTAATAGGTATAAATCAAATTCCATTTGTAAGAACAGAATATTTAATTTTGAAAGACGCTTGTCCATCCTGTGTGTCAAAAGGGAGAGAAAAATGTGTGATGTTGTAAGTATCAGAGCCCTCTCCTCCCCCACTTTAAACTTATATGCTTTGCTCAAAAATTAAATGCCAGGGCCAGCTGGTGGAGTGGTAGTTAAAGGTGCTGGACTCCCACATGGCCAACCACGGTTCAAGTCCTGAACCTGGCAGTTTGCTCTCTCATTTTCCCTCTCTCTCTCTGTCTCTCTCGCTCTTGTCCCTCTCTGATCAAATTAAAATAAATAAGTTAAATAATTCTTAAAAAAATTAAATGTCAAGTTTTTGTTACAGATTAGTTTTTCCATAAAACTATTCTGGGCCAATCAGTACTTTCAAGGTTGCTTGTTTAAAGTCTAAGAGTCCAAACTTTCACAATCTATTTATTAAGAGTTTGGCCTTAAAATGACAAACCTTCACAAAGCCTCATTTTCCAAAACCCTTATTCCTGTTCAGATTTAAGAGTTGCCATTAAAATGCCTTCTGAACTTAGTTACACTGATCAGTCACAGACACTGCACTATTTTAAATGAGACTAGCTTGATGTTGAAAATACATACACTTTCTAACTAGTTTTCAAATAAGTAAAGCAGTACAACCTCCTTAATAAAATACTACCACTAAATGTATTCAATAATTTACCAATCCAGCTCCCTTAACTACTAGGTCATGGTGCCAGCTCTGCACAATTTTTAATCTACTACAAAATGCTGAATTGTGCCTTTTTTAAGAGGTGATAGTACAATGGTAACACAACTGGACCCACAAGGAAAAGGTCCTGGGTTCGCGTCCCAGGACCTCCCTGATTTGGGCTGGCTGAGAGGTGGATTGTGACATAAGGACCCTGTTAGTCTCTCTCTCATGGAAGAAATAGATAAACTTAAAAAATAAAGTAAATACGACAGCTTAACCTCAAAAAAAAAAAAAAAAGAGGATTTAATTACAGCTTGATCTCAAATAATTTG
>NW_006204429.1:70770-82190 GCF_000334495.1 Tupaia belangeri chinensis | reverse complement strand
CTGTCTTTCTGGCGAGCACACATGCCCTATAGCAAAAACCTTTCAAAAAAAAAAAAAAAACGAACATTTTCCAAGACCCTAACACTCTTGTCTTATCTCAATCTATATACCGCACACTCTAAACATGGATAACCAGATTTGTTAAGGTTAAACTTAAAAACATTCTGTAGCATATTAGGGGAAATTTCTGCACAATTTTCATATTGCTTCTCTAAACTTAATATAATCTACTTCTTTCAACCAATAAATTAAACAATGATAAAAACTCAAAGTAACTATAGCAAACACCCTTGGGATTTCTGCCTAGCTTACAATGACCTTGCTTAACTAACTAAAGAGAAGTAAATTCCCAGTGTATTTATACTTTCCTGGCCAGTTGACTGCAGCTAGCTATAAAATGTTAAAAAGTTCATCTTTGAGCACAACAAAATCAAAGTCCTATCAGTCCTATCCTTGGAAATCTCAAAACCATGAGCAAGACTCTCTCTCTTTCTCTATCTACATTTTTCTACTGGTGGCTGGAATATAGGAGCTGAGGAACGTCATTTTCCCAGTTTAGCTTAGATTAATGAAATAGTTTACAAATAAAAAATAAGAATTCAATGAATACTCTGAGAAACACAGTAGAAGAGGTTTACAACTTTTTTATTCAGCTCCTGGTTCTAGACATTTCTTAGGTCTAGTTACATTTCTGCCTTGGACTTTCACAAAACATCCCAATGACCTTAATTCCCTCTTTTCTACTTAAACCAAAAACTTAACAACAGAAAGAACCTTAACTAACAAAATACTATACTACTTAATACTATCGGTTCAAAAGAGCAGACATCAGGGATTGTGATTTACTCATATTGTTCATACTGAATAAACTTCCTCATTGGTTTCTCTTCTCTACTTTCTTTTTTTCTTTTTTTTTTTCCTTCTTTTTTTAAATTGCTATCGGACATATGTACTCATCAGAGAGAGACTGACTGAAAAGGCAACCTCCCGGGGGTTGACCATGCCACAATCCCTTCTCATCTCTCCTTCGTTTTGGGATTTGGGGCGTAGATTCAAGGCACTGTGTTGAGGACTCCAACAGCTCAATTGGCCATATAGGACCCAGCCATCTTAGCCACCACACCACCTGACTGGTCCTACTCTCTTATTTTCCAATACAAGCTAAACAATGTTATTAGCCACATCTTTCCTTTACCTTTATTGTTTCCTGATAATTTAAGTACTATATCCTTATTAAAATTCCAAATTAAAAAAAAAAAAAAAAACGACTCATTATTCTAAAACATCAGCTGGGTGACATCATTCCTCTACTCAAAAATGTGTAATGGCTCCCTGCTGCCATTTTCATTGGGTTTTGCCAATAACTGAATCCCAATTGCTTTATTCAACCAAAAAGTCATCATATTGATAATGAATACAATTTATCTCTTAGATTTTCTCATTTATCTGGGTTTGTTTTTATATTTCTTCCTTAATATGATTTTGGAAGGAAGGAAAAGTAAACATATGTGTTCTCTATTCTGAATTTGAAGTCACTATGAATTTTTATATGCCAAATAAAATAAAATGGAAATATGCAGGAACAGAAAACAAAAACCTAGCAAACAAAATCAATACTAGTGGAAGGTTACAACTATTCACAGATCAAATTACTCAAAGTATAGAAAGAAAAGGTGCATATGATTAATAATCATTTAATAGGTATAAATCAAATTCCATTTGTAAGAACAGAATATTTAATTTTGAAAGACGCTTTTCCATCCTGTGTGTCAAAAGGGAGAGAAAAATGTGTGATGTTGTAAGTATCAGAGCCCTCTCCTCCCCCACTTTAAACTTATATGCTTTGCTCAAAAATTAAATGCCAGGGCCAGCTGGTGGAGTGGTAGTTAAAGGTGCTGGACTCCCACATGGCCAACCACGGTTCAAGTCCTGAACCTGGCAGTTTGCTCTCTCATTTTCCCTCTCTCTCTCTGTCTCTCTCGCTCTTGTCCCTCTCTGATCAAATTAAAATAAATAAGTTAAATAATTCTTAAAAAAATTAAATGTCAAGTTTTTGTTACAGATTAGTTTTTCCATAAAACTATTCTGGGCCAATCAGTACTTTCAAGGTTGCTTGTTTAAAGTCTAAGAGTCCAAACTTTCACAATCTATTTATTAAGAGTTTGGCCTTAAAATGACAAACCTTCACAAAGCCTGATTTTCCAAAACCCTTATTCCTGTTCAGATTTAAGAGTTGCCATTAAAATGCCTTCTGAACTTAGTTACACTGATCAGTCACAGACACTGCACTATTTTAAATGAGACTAGCTTGATGTTGAAAATACATACACTTTCTAACTAGTTTTCAAATAAGTAAAGCAGTACAACCTCCTTAATAAAATACTACCACTAAATGTATTCAATAATTTACCAATCCAGCTCCCTTAACTACTAGGTCATGGTGCCAGCTCTGCACAATTTTTAATCTACTACAAAATGCTGAATTGTGCCTTTTTTAAGAGGTGATAGTACAATGGTAACACAACTGGACCCACAAGGAAAAGGTCCTGGGTTCGCGTCCCAGGACCTCCCTGATTTGGGCTGGCTGAGAGGTGGATTGTGACATAAGGACCCTGTTAGTCTCTCTCTCATGGAAGAAATAGATAAACTTAAAAAATAAAGTAAATACGACAGCTTAACCTCAAAAAAAAAAAAAAAAAGTGGATTTAATTACAGCTTGATCTCAATGAAGTTGTTTATAAAACATACAAACACTTGCAATCTTTTTTAATTTGACCAGAGAGAGAGACACACACAGCGATAGAGATAGAGAGAAAGAGAAAGTGAGAAAGAAAGCCACCAGGTCTGAGACTCAAACCGTGGTCAGACACGTGGGAGTGTCCAATGCCTTAACCACCATGCCACTTGCTGGTGCCATCTGCAATCTTAAACCAGCTGATGTTAGAACATGTTTTAGTATCTGAGAACGTCAATATCACTTTCTAACAAAAGAAATGTGTATACAAGACTTTTTGAAAAATCCATGGAAAAATGGAATTAAAGTACAAGTTTTGGCTCTGTGGCATAATGGGAAAGTGCTGCTAGAAGCCATGGCAACTGTGATTCACATCTCCAGTCCAGTCAGCCAGAAACATACCAGGCACAAACAATAGTGCCCAAGATCCAACAGGCTGGAGGACTGGAGTTAAGGGACTGTGGCATGGCCAGACCCTGGAGACAGTGCTTCTCTCTCTCTCTCCCCCCTCTTTCTTGTATGAGTATGCACATGCTCTATTATGAACAAAGAGATATTTTTTAAAGTACAAGTTTAGGGGCCAGCAGGTGGCCTGGGTTAAGGTGCTGGACTTCCACATAGCCAACCACAATCCAAGTCCTAGACCTGGAGGCTTGCTTTCTCACTTCCTCTCTTTCTCTCTGGTCAAATTTAAAAATTAATAAATAAAATTAATTTGTTTTAAAATTGAAGTCCATGCATTTTTTTTTCCTTTTTTTAATTTGCCAGAGGGCATGTGAACTCATCAGAGATGGAAACAGAGAAAGCAAGAAAGCATATATATCCCATGGGGCACGGTCATGCCATGATCCCTTCTCCTCCATTTCGCCCTCCTTTTGAGATTTTGGGCACACATGCACCCAACATGTGATCTAAGCTGCCAGGTGCAAGACTAGAACCATATAATGGGCCATGAGGATCAGGCCTCCTTAATCACACAGTTAGCCCAATCAATACAACTTTATAATAAGCTTTGATGTGTGTTAGTGTTAAGTCTTCCAATTTTTTTCAAGATTGCCTTCGCCATTCTTGGCCCTGAAACATTACTATATAAATTTAAGATCTAGTTTGGGGGGAAGGGACACAACCTATTGGAATTGTACTGACTCTGTACATCAATTTAAAGAGTTTTTTTTTTTTACAATATTGACACTTCCAATCCACAAACATTATCTCTCTCTATTACTTTAGGTCTTCTTTCATTTCCCTTAGTAACATTCTTTTAAAAGTCTTAGTATGCTTTGTTGGATTTATTTCAAGGTAACTCAATGTTCTTTGACCTTATTATAAATTATCCTTGTTTTTAAATTTGATTTTTAAATTGTTGGCAGTAGAGAAATACATTTGATTTTTGCATATCAATGCTCCCCAATAATGCAATAAAATCAGAAATAAATGTCATAGAGATAACAATAGCCAAAAAAGCCCCATAAATTTTCATATAAATGTCTTAATAATGGAAATAGGGAAATCATGGAAACTAAATAGATTTAGAACTAAAAAAAAACAAAAAAACAAAAAAAACAAAAACAACTCATGTCAAAATCATATCACCCTGGGCCACTCAGTGGTGTAGTAGTTAAAGCAGCTGGATCCTACATGGCAGACTGCACAGTTCAAATCTCAGACCTGGAAGCTTGAAAAACAAACCAAGTATGTGTGCACGCGTGCCCAACATGAGAGGAGCAAGAGGTGAATGGAGAAGAAGGGATTGCAGCATGGCCATCCCTAATCCCTTTCTTCCTCTTTCTCTCTCTCTCCAGCAAGTGTACATGTCCTACAGCAAAAATTTTTTTAAAAATTCAATTTGTGGCAATAACTCTGAAATAGTAAGTAGAAAAGAGCTTTAATTAAAAAAATAGCATCAACATCCTTTCAAAAAAAAGTCCATAAGATATTATACACACTAATAAAACATTAAAAACACTGCGTTAAAGTACCCAGAAAAGGTTGTTCACCATCAATGTGTCTATATGGAACACTTCACTAAAAGTACTAGTCAATGCAGTAAAACAAGAAACAAGAATCAAAAAAGAATGGAAAAGAAGAAATAAAACTTATTCATCAATATCATAACTACTTAAAAAATATATAAACTGAAATGACTTCTACATTTCACTGAACCTAAAGACACCAAGTGGTGTGATGGTTAAGGTACTGGACTGCCACATGGCCGATTGCAGTTCAAGTCCCAGACCTTGAGGCTTGCTTTCTCAACTTCCCTGTTTCTCCCTGTCTGTCTCTGGTCAAATAAGAGCAAATAAGAATAATAATAAGTAAAATTAAATAATTCCTTTTTTTTAAGAGATTTTTGCTATAGGGCACATGCGCTCCCTGGAGAGAGAGAGAGAGAGACAAAGAAAGCAAAAAATCACCATCCAGGGGGAATGGCATGCCACAACCCCTTCTCTTCCATTTTCCTCTCAGGATTTTGGGCACATCTGTTCAGCCTGAGTTTCAAGCCACGGGTACAGGACTTGAATCACAGCCAACGACATGGGAGTCCAGAATCTTAACCACTATGCCACCTGCTGGTTCCATAAATTATCCTTGATAATAAAATAAAGACACCACCAATTATAACACGCACCCTCTTATTTTACATACAACTAAGAAAAAAAAAGCCTGTGCCAGTTAAACTGACATATTTTCTCACTATCTAGCATTTTCATGTTAAACATTCCAAGACAATTCTTTCAGACTTACAAAAGGATTCTGGGACCAGCAGTTAGCGTAATGGCTATGTTGCTGGACTCCCATGTAGTTGACCGCGGTTCAAGTCCCAGACCTGGCGGCTTAAACTCACATGGGCGCATGTGTGCCCAAGATCCAGAGAAGATAATGGAGGAGAAGGGATTGTAGCGTGGCCATCCCCCCTGGGGCGTGATTTCTCGCTTTCCGTCTCTCTGTCTGTCTGGCAAGCGCACGCGCCCTATAGCAAAAACCTCTCAAAAAAAAAAAAAAAGGATCCCAAAAAATTTGCAGAAAAATGGAATTGAAATATAATACAAGTTGGGACCAGCAGTTAGGGTAATGGCTATGTCGCTGGACTCCCACATAGTCGACTGAGGTTCGAGTCCCAGACCCGGTGGCTTAAACTCATGCCGGGCACGTGTGCGTGCGTGCCCAAGATCCCGAGAGGAGAATGGAGGAGAAGGGATTGCGGTGTGGCCATCCCCCCTGGGGGGTGATTTCTCGCTTTCTGTCTCTGTCTCTCTCTATCTGGCGAGCGCACGCGCCCTATAGCAAAAATCACTCAAAAAAAAAGAAATATAATACAAGTTTATTTTGGTTCAAAAATTTTTGAATTCCCTGTATATTTTTGTCATAATACTTATTCCCCCAGGAACTTTTTGAAAACTCCCATGTGCTTAGACAGATTAAATATACATCTTGTATATTTAAGAAGAAAAATAGAGCAAAAGAAACTGGTAGGATATTCCTAAAACTTCACATTCAGGGTCCTACTATGGATCGCTTTTCTACTCAAAGATGTTCAATTGTTCCGAACAATACTGTCCTCTGCCAACAAAAGTGTTAGTGATGCAGCATTTATTAAAATGCTCTATTATTGTCTATGGGATTTTCTTTCAAAGCAGATACCCACTTTGCAATTTCTTCTGCCTTCAGCTGTACTATTTAGCGTGAAATAGCAATACAACAATGCACATGCTCATTTGAAATTATGACAATTAAAGAGACTTGACCAAGTTTGTACATGTGCAGGCAATGATAACAACACCATCACTGCTGCTTGGACAACAGTGATTACATGACACCACCAATTGGAGATCTATTTTGATTTTGGAGACGTTAAAATAAAGGGAAGAAAAGTGTATTTCAGAATGTATGAAATATGGTAATATGAAAATTCAGGCAGTTTGTATGATTGAAGCACCTAAGTCTATAAGGCTCCCTATACATCAGCAATAGCTAAATAAAACTTATAACTATGGGACCGGCAGACGGTGTAATGGTTACATCACTGGACTCCCACACGTAGTGGATCCCATTCAAATCCTGGATCCAGTGGCTTAAACTTCACACCAGTTTTGTGTGTGTGTGTGTGTGTGTGTGTGTGTGTGTACACACACATGCACGCCCAAAATCCCAAAAGAAGGGACTGTGGCATGGCTATCCCCTGTGGGTGATTTCTCACTTTGTTTCTGTCTCTCTGATGAGTGTACGCACCCTATAGCAAACTTACGACTCAATGAAATCCTATTCACAATGACAAAAATTATACAGTATCTTCCCAAAAACCTAACAAAAGTTGTATAAGAGTTTCATGAAAAACAGTAGTACACACCCAGATTCAAATTTTTGCTCTTAACACTACTTAGCATGTATCTACATGAATCTAAGTATTTATTCTATGAATTTGATGCAAATACAATAAAAATCCAAGTTTTTTATAGAAACTGACAAGTGAACTAAAATAAAAAAGGAAAATAACTAAAGTAATCCTGAAGAAAAAGAACATACATTAAGATTTAAGTATAAAGCCATCATTAAATCAAAGCAGGATAGAGATAAGTAAACAGATTAACGAAACCAAAAGAAAAACTAAAAACAGATGTGTTTCTGTGAGAAGTTAGTGGGTTGTCAGGAAAGTCGTGATGCATTTTTGCATAGAAAAATATGTCATTACTTTCCCAACAACCTAATAATATACCTCAAGATTTGTATTATAAATCAGTGAGGTAAAAGGCTAAATTATTTGATTAGGTTTATCATGTAGATTTCATGAAATAGATATAAATAGACCCCTTCATTATACAATAGGGGAAGAAAAAACTCCAAATGATCTAATGACCTAAATATTGGCACATTTCAATTATGACCTTGGGGTGGAGGAAGAATTTTTTGAAGACATGAGAAAACACAAGAAAAAAAAAAAGCCATAAATGAAAAAAAAAATTTTTTTTAAACTGAGAAAACAGACTACCTTTATGTTAAGAAGTCCTTAAAAAAAAAGAGAGAGAGAAAAGAAAGAAATTGCATAAACAAAGCTAAAAAATAAGCCACATATTAGGAAAGGATATTTTCAGTGTATATAATCACAAAACATTAGTATCTAGAATGTAAAGATCTCTGTAAGGCAGAAAGAAAAAGTCAAACATCCAATTGAAAACTGGCTAAGAACGTAAAAGCGATTCACTCAAAAAAACTCAAATGATCAATAAATATGTGTGTGTGGAGGGGTCAACCTCACTAGTAATTTAAGAAATACAAAATGAAAACAGCAACGAGATACCATTTATACCCAACAGACTAGGAAAAATTGCAAAATCTAATTTTTTGGCAACGATCTGGAGAAGCAGAGGGTCATACACAGCTGGTGGGAACGTCAAACAGAACATAATTAGGCATTTTGGCAATTCCCAGGAAAGTTGACAATAAACAGACCTGCAATGTAGCAATTCTACCTCTACTACAACCCCAAAAGAAAATAACCCTATATAAATGTATTCATACCACCATTTTTTGAAACTGCAGAAAACTGCAAGTAGTCTAATGGTCCCTCTATAAGAGTAAATAAATAAAAGAGTATATTCACACACTGAAACACAGTAAAATGACTGAACTTAACCAGTAGTTTTCAAACCTCTTGGTTTTTGGACCCTTCTTAAATTCTTAAAAATTAAGGACCATTTGCCTTACTACTGTGGTGGCACAGTAGTAATACAACGCTCTGTGAAGCTGAAGCCATATGGGAAGTTCTCAGGTTCACATCCTGAGGTTTACCTGTCCATGCTGGGCACCTGTGCATGTGTATCTGTGATCCTGGCTGGCTGGGGCTGGAAGTGGATCATAATATGAGAACCCAGTTGGGACTGTATCTCTCTATCTGCCTTCCTTCCTTCTCTCTCTCTCATAAAAGAAATAACATTAAAAAAAAAAAAAAAAAAAAAAGGACCACTGTTTTTTATGTGGGTCATATTTACAGATATTTACCATATCAGAGTCACAATGAGACATTTAAAAACATTAATTTATTTAAAAAATAAACCCACTGTAGGTAAACATGAATAACATTTTTAAATAACTACATTTTATTTTTTTCCTTCTTTGGCTATAGGGTGCATGTGCTCACCAGAGAGAGACAAAAAGGGGGAAACAAGAAATCATCCCCGGGGGGATGGCCACCACCATGATCACTTCTCCTCCATTCTCTTGGGATTTTGGGCGCACGCACATACACGTGAACACCCACAGTGTTCTATTTTTTTCTAAAAAAAAAAAAAGATTTAATTTTATTCATTCATTCATTTTTAATTTGACCAGAGAGAGACAAAGAGAGAGAGAGAGAGAGGGTGAAGGCGAAAAAGCAAGTCACCAGGTCTGGGACTTGAACCGTGATTGGCCACATGGGAGTGTCCAGCAGCTTTACCACCTGCTGGCCCCCCGGAGTGTTTTTCAAGTTACCGGGACCCGATGTCAACCATGTGGGATCCAGCTGCCTTAATCACCAGGTCACCAGCTGCCCTTAAATAACTATCTTCTAAAGCAAAAAGAATTAGTGAAAAGAGTGGCACTACATTTTTTCAAAACTCTTTAATGCCTTGCTTAATAGAGGACAGCTGGAGTCCTGTAACTATTTCTGCATTCTATTATGACATCATGGGCCCTGCACTCTCTGTCTAGTATTCACAGTGAGTTATACAGAATGCGGGTGGCAAGGGCAGATATTATAAAAACAGTTTTGACCCCATGGAACCCCTAAAAAAAATCTTACAGATTCCGAGTAATCTCTGGTGGCACACTTTGAGAACCACTGAACATGACTAAATCTCAAAAACATTGCTAAGTGAAAATAATATATAAAATGGCACAAAGAATACGATAACAATTATATAAAGTTAAAACACGCAAAACAACAGTTGATATTGCTTAGGTATATACATATTAAGACTGTAATGACTTCCAGCAAAGAAAAAACAGGAAGAGAATGGGAGGAGCACCCTTTAACTGGATCTATGAGATTTTATTTCTTTAAATAAAGGATACCAAAAAAGACATGAATATGTAACAAAAGATTAAGATTTGCTAAATCTGGATGATATATGCTTTTCGGTAATTTTGAAATATTTCAGGAAAAACTTTAAAATATATTATTTAGGGGCCAGCAGTAGCATGGTGGTTAAGGCACGGAACATTCCCACATGGCCGACCACAGTTCGAGTCCTGGACATAGTGGCTTGCTTTCTTACTTTCCTTCTCTCTCTGTGTCTATCTTTCTCTGGTCAAATTAAAATAAATGAATGAAAAATAAAATAAAATAAAATAAATGAATAAATTAAAACTAAAATAATTCTTTCAAGAGTAAATATATATATATATATGTATGTGTGTGTGTGTGTGTATGTACATATATATAATTTAAAAGTCCGCTGGCTAGGCCAGCTGGTAGCATAGTGATCAAGGTGGCTGGATTCCACATGGCCGACTGAGCAGTTAAAGTCCCAGAACCAATGGCTTGAGAAACATGCTGGACATGTATGCATGCCCAAAATCCTGAGAAAAATAGAAGAAAAGAGACTGCTGTGTTGCTACCCCTCTGGTAGGGTGAATTTCTCACTTTTCCCCTTTTCTGTCTCCAGCAAGCACACACATCCTATAGCCAAAAAATAGCTGAATGGCTGTATACTTCAAGATCACACAGTTTCCTTAAAGTGTATGTCTCTTTAACTAAAATACAGTTACAAGACACCTGAATTTTATTAAATATTTGGAAAAATAATTTGACAGGAATAAAAACAGGCTGGTTGTATTCCAATCAGACAAGGGGTGAGGTTATTCAGCTCCTCATCTTGTGCTGGTTCCCTAATAAGATAGGTGTGCTTTAATATGTATATCCCTCGGTCAAAGATCACACCAACTGGATACCTGATTTCGAATAGCTGGAAAGTATTCAATTATTCAAAATTCTCTATACCCAAAAACTGAGATAATTGCTTTTGGAGATTATGACCACATGCCAGATACTATTTTGAAATAAAAATAAATGAAAATCTGTCGCTACATTCAGCTTAGAAAAGGCAACAAAAATATAAAGACATAAAATATAATAGATTATATGCTGAATTTAAAATATCTTCACTTGGGACCAGCAGTTAGTGTAATGGCTATGTCACTAAACTCCCATGTAGTCGAGACTGTGGTTCGAGTCCCGGACCCGGTGGCTTAAATTCACACCAGGCGCATGTGCATGCATGCCCAAGCTCCCAAGAGGAGAATGGAGGAGAAGGGATTGCAGTGTGGCCATCCCCCCATGGTGTGTGTGTGTGTGTGTGTGTGTGTGTGTGTTGTGTGTGTGTGTGTGTGTGATTTCTTGCTTTCTGTCTCTCTGTCTCTGTCTCTCTAGCGAGTGCAGGCACCTTATAACAAAAACATCTCAAAAAATAAATAAATAAAATGAAATACAATAAAATGTCTTCACTGAAGTTAGCAGATGGTGTAAAGGTTAAGGTGCCAGATTCTCACATGGCACCACAGTTCAAGTCCTGGACCCAGGCAGCTTGAAAATCATGCCAAGCAGGGAACCAGCAGTTAGCGTAATGGCTATATCGCTGGACTCCCACGTAGTCGACCGCGGTTCGCATCCCAGACCCGGTGGCTTAAAACTCACGCCGGGCGCGTGTGT
>NW_006204429.1:67116-70497 GCF_000334495.1 Tupaia belangeri chinensis | reverse complement strand
CCCCCCCCCCCAAAAAAAAAATCATGCCAAGCACATATGCATACAAGCCCAAAACCCCAGGGAAGTGGAGAAGGGATTGTAGGCATGGCCATCCCTCTAGGGGTAACTTCTCACTTTCCCTCCCTCCCTATCTGTCTCTTTCTCTCTCTCTCTGGCAAGGGAACATACTCTATGGCAAAACCTTAAAAAAAAAAGTGTCTTCATTTCTCTGTGGACACAGAAGAATAAGCCCAGAACAATGATGATGCCATTGACAGAAAAAATGTAAGAAGCAGGAGTGGTGTTGAGGGGGTGTGTAAGGGGGGGGGGGGTGTTAATAAATATTTGTCGCCACAAAAGTCATGGCACATTTTTACATAGAAAAATATCAAAACTTTCCCAATGACCCAACAGTATCAGGCATCTACTATGTGCCAGATAAATTTAATTTCAGCCATTTTGAGACAGTTAAGACATCTGGATGGAAATGGTCAGTTGGCAGCTGGAAATGCTAAATGAGAAACTAGAAAAGAGAGTGGGTATGGCAAGAGACACTGAACATAGGGGAGGAAAGTCCAGAGAAAAATGAATAAAGGATTAACCTTGACGAAATCCCAGCACAGAAGATAGGGAAACACAGTATACATGCTCTGCAAGTTTCCCAATTTGAGAAATTTTAAATTTAAGTAGGGTAAAAAGAAATAAAAGTGCTGGTTAAAAGAAAACAGGAGGCAGGTGAGATGACCAAACCTAGGAATATCTATAAGGAGAGGGAAAGGTACCAGTAGAGGCAGAGGGTAATGATGCAAGAAAACACAGCATTGGCAGACTTATATCCCAGAGGAAGCAGTGGACAGGACCAAGAGTCCAGGCAGAGCGGTAGGGTTTGAAGAAGGGCAATGCTTCCTGCAGCGAAAGGAAAAGGAGAACCGCCTAGGTAGAGAAAGAGGAAAAACAGGAAGCAGAAGGGAGGGAAACACAAGGTTTCTATCAGCTACCCATCTTACTCTTCTCAGTTAAGTAAAAGATTAGGCCATCTCTGCAAAGGGTGAGAGATTTCAAGAGCTGGTCAAGGAGTGAAGGAGCAAAAAAGAAAACTTGCGATTTCCAGTGTGCACAAACACAAATAATACAGATTATCAATGACAATACAAGTCTAAATGGGGTTACAGCAAGCACTTACAAAAAGCAATGTGGGGAAAAATTTTCTAAGCCTTTGCGAGCATGTTTCTTGAAAAAAGGATATTTGCATCTATCTAAAAAACACCCATAAATTAAAACTAACAACTCTTTTATCAGAGATAGCTGGATACTACTATGTTCCACCAGTTTTCCAGATTATCAAGCAAGGTCTGCTCTTTCAGGCAAAAACAATTTTGTATTTAACCAATTATGATAAAAACTAAACTATACACTTACCTGTGTTCTTAATCGTACAACTTGAGTCTAATTTAATCTTGAACATCCACTGTTGGCGTACTATGGAGCCGTACAATTCTATCTTCTTTATAGCTCCTCTATGTTTTTCCCAGCTGTCAAAATATAAAAGCAACTAGTTCTTCTAAGTTTATGTTTATCCTTAACACCTCAACAACCACAGCCCGCCTTAGCAACTTGCTTCTAGTTGGTCTCATGCAATACTCCGTTTGTGAAGTTTTACTAAGCATGACACTCTGGTTCCCTTCGGTTTTCTCACAGGCATCACTGCTCTGACCTATTGCAGTATAGAAAAAATGGAAAAACAGAAAGTTAATATCTATGCTACCTATAGGTTCATATCATAAAATTCTAGGAAACACATTCCCTGCATGTGTACCTAGATTAGTAAAACATTAATCAAAATATGAGCAGGAGGGTTTGGCTTAACAGCCTTAGTTACCCTTTCAAACAAAACGTGGTAACTCTCACCAGGGGGAAGAACAGGAAGTGCAAAAACCCATCTGAAAGCCACTGCCTTTTTAATAACTGCTTTTCCGACCTACTTTTCAAAACTGACTTCTTAAAAAATTACCATGGAAATACATACTTGTAAGTTCACTTCTCATTTTTGTCCAGTGACCAATGGCACTAATCCTCTAATTTTCTACCTGGTAAATGAAATGCTAGAAACACTCCCCTATTTGTTTTTACTATGAAAACGGTAAGTCTGGACAGAGAAAGGTAATTTGGGATGAGAAATGAGGAAAGAAGAAACAATTGTCTAGTAGTAATGGATCGAAAGTTGCTAAACTTGTTTAACTTCTGCACTTCTTATAATCATTCTAAAAGTGAAAACTGATAATTAAGTACTCTCATTATTTCTCAACTTTGAAACTTTTCCTTGTCCAATGGCACTTGTAAGTGACTGACTATATAAAGCACAGCTCAAGTGTGTCGCTAGCTGAGGGCTCCCCTGCAGCCTCCCATATTGAGTATAAACCCCTCCGACTGGCAAGCAAGCTCCCTCTCCTAGCCTGAATTTCCACAGCTCCCCCAGCTTATACCATCCACTTCAGCCAAACTTGAAAACGCTTGTTTTCTGCATAAGCTTCACCCTTGAAATGCCCTTTCCCTGCCCCCACCGCTACCTAACAAAATCTTACCCATCCTTTGGTACCCACCTTAAAAATGCCACCTATTTCAGGAACCCTTTCCTGAAGCTCCAAACCGAAGTACTGCCCTTCCCAAAGCACTTGACTATACACCTTTCCCGCGCACTTAATTTTTTCTCTCATCTCTGAAAAACAAACTTCCTTGCAGCCACCGTCTACACTACCAGAATCTTTTCTTAGCGTCTAATACGGTGCGTCGCTAACACCGGGCTGAGAATTAACCAGGAAAGCTGTGCAGTGTGCCATCACAAGTACTTCAGGGGCTGGAACTCCACGTTCAAACTTCACAAATAAAGACTCGAAATACCATGACAGAGAAATGCACGGGCAACACTGCATCACCTCATGCTGTCTTTCCTAAGAAAATAAAAATCTTTCTGCCCTTAGTTATTCCTCAAGAAAAAAAAAATCAGATCACTACTAACTTAAATGTAGCTTTTCAAGAAAGTTTCCACATAAATGAGTACGAATGCCTGCTTCGGAATTCTCTTCTGTGCGGGGCACTTTTGCACTTTCCTCCCCACTGGACAGAGTCGTGAGAACTTTCCTAGCACTACTTTTTAAAATTTCTTTAGTCAGATACCCGAGAAGACAAGTTTGGGAAAAAACCGCGTCGAGGGCATCCTAATACCCACATATGATTTGACTTGCGCAAAAAAGAAAATTTCTTGAGGTCCCCTTAGCCTCGGTGCCCGGGCTGCGATCCGTCCCGACCACCCCTGACTGGCTACAGGCGCCGGGGAAAGGCGCGGGGCGGAGGACGCCGAGGGGAGAGATGGCCCCGTACCCGGGCAGCGGCAGTGGCCGCCTG
>NW_006204429.1:64188-65949 GCF_000334495.1 Tupaia belangeri chinensis | reverse complement strand
GCCTCCCCGGACACCTACCGCCCGTCCTCGCCGGTCCTGGCCGAGGCGCCGGCTCGCGTTGTTTGCAGGCCCTCAGACCCCCGCCCGCAGTAAATGTGTTTTCTTCATCCCGGTGGCTGGGGAAGAAGATAAATTTAGCAACCCTCGCCGTCCCCTGCCTTCGCTTAAAAAAAAAAAAAATCTTTGAAATAAAATCAAAATGGGTTTACCAGTCTAAATGGGTGTGCGGGCAAGGGGTGGGGTAGGGTCGGGGGGAGAAGGGTTATCCTAGAGCAACTAGCAGGACGTTAGGTTTTTTAAAAAATAAGCATCAGTCCGAGTACCGAACTGGTTTTATTGGTTTGCAGGGGGGAGGAGGGAAGAAAAAGGTTACATTTTGAAACTTCTTTCGCACGTTACCATGAACATGAATTTTGAATGTGTATTTTCTGTGTACCTGTGTTTCGGAGCTTGGCAGCCTATGAAGTGTAAGTCTTGTGTAATTGTTTCATAAATAATGACTTTTCCACATTTCTTCATAAGTATCTAGAGAGCAGAATTAGGTATAGATTTATTTACGAACTGCTTAAACAGGCCTTTTAAAGTTTAAAAGACTTGGAAGACAAGAAAGAAAATGTATTTGATTAAACAGAGCATTTATCACCCTCAAAAAATGTGTGTTTTGCGTAAATTTTTATGCTCTTTCCATGCTGAACTTGAGACTCAAACCGTTTAAACATTACTAGGAAAAAGTTAAATAGTGCAGTCTTTAAACTCAAATCTGATATGCTTGACTTCTTCTCAGCACTAAAAGTTAAAGAACGTTTTAAACCATGAAGAACACAAAAAGTATAAAGAATAGCATCCTAGTGTAATCTCTACAGAGACCACATCTTAGGGTTGCCTATTACTAGGTCTTTTTAAAATTCCCAGAATGCAAATGGTTCCTTCCCTCAGACATCTTAAATCATAAAAATGCTGTCAAAGAAGAAAATCAAAGGTAGAGACCAGCAGGTGGCTTAGTGGTTAAGGCACTGGATTCCCACATGGTTGGCCACAGTTTGAGTCCCAGACCAGGCAGTTTGAAAATCACACAGGGCACTTGTGCATGCATGCCCAAAATCCCAGGAGAATGGAGGAGAAGGGATTTCGGAGTGACTATCCCTTGAGGGGATGATTTCTCACTTCCGCTCTCACTGTCTCTGTCTATCTCTGTGAGCATACACATCCTATAGCAAAAACCTTAAAAAGAAAAGAAAAAGTAGACTAAAATCTGAGAATATACTAGATGGTAATTTTCCCCTCAAAGCTTTAGGTCTGATTTACTTTTTCAACCTATTTCCTTTCAAAAATGATAACATGTCTATCAATTATAGAAAATTCCATCAAGCTATGAGATAAATTCACACAAAGAGAAATAAAATTGAGCAGACCCGCAGTTGGTGTAATGGCTATGTCGCTGAACTCCCATGTAGTGGACCGTGGTTCGAGTCCCGGACCCAGTGGCTTAAACGCACGCTAGGCGTGTGTGCATGCGTGCCCATTATTCCTAAAGGAGAATGGAGATGGGATTGTGGTGTGCCCATCTCCCCTGGAGGAGGCGATTTCTCACTTTCTGTCTCTCTGACTTTCTGGCGAGCATATGTGCCCTATAGCAAAAAACTCTCAAAAAAAAAAAAAACTGAGCAATATTGTTTCAAAAAAAATTAGAAATGGGAACCAGCAGTTAGCGTAATGGCTATGTCGCTGGACTCCCACGGAGTCGACCGCAGGTCGGGGCCC
>NW_006204429.1:49976-64006 GCF_000334495.1 Tupaia belangeri chinensis | reverse complement strand
AAAAAAAAAAAAAATGAGAAATGGCTTGTAGGCACATTAATTTCAAAAAAATTAATAAACAAGTGTTGAAGTTCTTTCCAAGGGCCTCCCTTAATGCTGCAGTATGTGAAGAATGGGGTGTCACATTATCTGCAGCTGAAAGCAGCATGTTCAGAACACAAACCTAATACCAGCATTCTTACTAGTTTTTACATAACTACTTCCACCAAGTCCCCCAGTATAAACACTTTAAGAATTGTCAAGGGGAACCAGCAGGTGGCGTAATGGTTGCTTCACTGGACTCCCACGTAGTCAACCATAGTTCCAGTCCCAGACCAGGCGGCTTAAAACGCCCCGGGCACGTGTGCATCATGCCCAACACATGCCCAGAATCCCGAAAGAATAGAAGAGAAGGGATTGCGGTGTGGCCATCACCCCAGGGAGTGATTTCTTGCTTTCTGTCTCTGTGTTTCTCTGGAGAGTGCACATGCCCTATACCAAACATCTCTTTAAAAATAAATAAATAAATAAAAGTTGATGAAAAACAGAAAGGAAAAATTTTTCTCAATTTAAAAGGTCACAAGTTGTTTAGTTATAGATACTGTCAGTGTATCATTACTTTTCATACATAAAGAGACAACTTTCCCACTTTGGTGGGAAACGAGTTAAAGTCCCAACAAAGATGATTCTACGCATGATTGTACAGATAAAGCCGAACTTTTCTTAAGTTTTCAAAACAGTGAAAGTAATTTGTTCTTCAAATCCACTATGGAAGACTAGAAAGAACAGCGTTAAACTGTGTTAAAAGAACAATGAGAAAAATAATTTCACTGGAAGTACACTTTGTTAATATTATACTCATGAAAAAGCAAAGAGGCAAAAGAAATGTGAATAGCAGAGGCCAGAAATCATTTCATGTTACAATAAAAATACAAAATATAGCTTGTGAAAGTACAATAAGACCTTGAGGACATCTAAGATCACCGAGGAATCAAGCGTGTGGTGATTAAACACAGGACATATTGTCTTTAAAGGGTCTACCTATCTTGCCTTGATACTTTTGATCATTGTTTTGGTGTTAGAGACCTACAAAACTGTGGACACTGGAAATAACAAAGATGTGGTGCTTGCCCTTGGGGAATTTGAATAAGGAGGCAGTGTATGGCAGAATAAAAACATTCTTAAGTGCTTTCATTTTCTCATTTAAATAAACACACAATGAAAGGAAATTTTATCTAGGGAGATTGAGAGCAGAACACTTCAAATGCATATGCTATGAATACAAAATAGGTGGTTTCAAAGCAGTAGAAGGAATTTTGATTATGTGCTAAAAATTTATTTGTTTCTTCAGAGCTGTTAATGTATATGAGATAGTTAAAAGCATCTACTCAGGGTTTTGACAGTGTTTTAATAACTTAACTAAAAATCTTTGACATGTTTATAGGTCCTAGAGCCAGAAACATGCAAGGCCTTTCAATCATTTTTCCAGAAAAAGATCAGTCAGGAAAGAAACTGTTGATTTTCACTCCACATCATTGACTGATGGGAATCCAAATAGGTAACAATAAAATTACTAGTTTATGAGAAAATATAGACCTGGCATGGTGCTTAAGAGACTGGACTCTCACATAGCCAACAACAGTTCAAATCCCAGACCTTGCAGCTTGAAAAATCATGCAAGTGTGTGTGTGTGTGTGTGTGTGTGTGTGTGTGTGTGTGTGTGTGTCTAGAATCCCAGGAGAAGGGAGAAGAAGGGATTGTGGTATGGTCCCTCTGGGAGGTGATTTCTCACTGTCTGTCTCTCTCTGGTGAGTATACATTCCCTATGGGGGGAGGGGGAGAAGAAAAAGAAAGAAAGAAAATATAGATCTTATTGAGTAAAGTTATGCTGTTATTATTTCATATCCCAAAGTTTAAAAAATAAATACTTACCTTTCCCTAGAAAGCCTTTATTTTATTCAACTAAGCATGCCCTATAAAAATTAACTACTTGGTGGGATCAGCAGATGGTGTAGTGGTTACATAACTAGACTCCACGTAGTAGATCACAGTTCAAGTCCCGGACCCAGGCTTAAAACACGCTGGGCGCATGTGTGTGTGTGCCCAAAATCCCAAGGAGGAGACTAGAGAAGGGATTGCGACGAGGCCATCCCCCCGGGGGATAATTTCTTGCTTTCTCTCTGTCTCTCTCCGTCTCTTCAGTGAGCACATACACCGCATAGCAAAAATCTCTCTAAAAAGAAAAAAAATTAACCACTTGAGGCTAGCAGGTGGTGGGGTGATTAAGGCATGGGATGACCACAGTTCGAGTCCCTGGCAACTAGAAAAGTACACCAGGCACATGTGTGTGTGTGCTCCCACAATCCCAAGAGGAGAGTTGAGAAGAAGGAATTGTGGCCATCTCCCACAGGGGATGATTTCTCACTTTCCCTCTCACTGTCTCTCTCTGTCTCTCTCAGGCGAGTACATGCATCCCTTGGCAAAAACCTTGAAAACAAAATGTGTAGAGGAGGCAGCAGATGGAGTAGCATTTATGTTGCTGGACTCCCACATGGTTGACAGTGCTTCATGTCCCACACCTGGTGGCTTGAAAATAATGTCAGGCATGTGTGCAGGTATGCCCAAAATCCCAGGAGGAGAACGGAAGAGAAGGGGTTGCAGTATGGCCATCCCCCTTGGATGGTGATTTCTCATTTTCTCTCTTATTGTCTCTGTCTCTGTCTCTCTGTGTCTCTGTCTCTCTCTCTCTCTCTCAGGTGAGCACACATGCCCTGAAGCAAAATCCTCTTTTAGAAAATGTGTAGGAAATTGTGTGTGTGTGTATACATGCCTTTATATATATATATATATGTTTTTTTCAGAGAGAGATTTTTGCTATAGGGTGTATACACTCACTGGAGAGACAGAGAGAGACAGAGAGATAGAAAGCAAGAAATCACCCCCCAGGAGGATGGCTATGCCACAATCCCTTCTCCTCCATTCTCCCCTTGGGATTCTGGGCACGCATGCACACGTGCCCAGCGTGAGATTTAAGCTTCTGTGTCTGGGACTTGAACCTAAGTCAACTATGTGAGAGTCCAGCGACATAACCATTATGCCATGTGCTGGTACTGAAAATAGATTATATTCAAAAAAAACCACTCATCTGATACTTGATAGTTAAGTTACCTTAACATGAACAAGTTGCATCTTCTGTCAGAATGCAGTTGGCTATAATTAATGTTGAGTAAGAGTTTTTATCTGGGGGACCAGCAGGTGGTGTAGTGGTTAATGCACTGGACTTCCAAGTGGCCAAACATGGTTTGAGTGTGGGCCCAACAACTTGGAAATCATGTCAGGTGCATGTGTTTTTGTGACCAAAATCCCTAGAGGAGAATGAAGAAGAAGGGATTGCAGCACAGCCATCCCCACCAGAGGACAATTTCTCAGTTGCCCTCTCTCAGTTTCTCTCTGGCAAGTCCACGTGCCCTATGTCAAAAACCTGAAAAAGAAAAAAGACAGAGTTTTATTTCAGTTTTTAAGCCCTAGACCCCCTCAAAGAAAAATAATTTCAAAATAAACAATGACTGTCAGGTGATTTTTTTTTTTTAGCAATATTTTTCACTTTAGTCATTAGTTGAATAGGAAGTCGTTTGATTCCTGAAAATCACCAATAGCCAAATTCTGCCTCATGGATTATAAATCACAGGGCAAGGCAAGCAAATAGCTCCACTAAAGAGGTAAAAATAAGATAAAATACTGGCCTAGAAACAATGAGCAGTAGCAGTAAGCATCCCTGGTGCCCAGACTGAGGCCTCTACAATTTTCCACTAAAGGAACCAGGGCTGGGCCAGACAGGGGCGTGGTAGTTGGGGCTGCTGGATCCTATGGGGCTGACTGTGTGGTTCAAGACCCGGACCTGTCGGCTTCAAAAACACGCCTGGCACATGTGCATGTGACCAAAATCCTGGGAGGAGTGGAGAAGAGATTGTGGTATGGTCATCCCCCCCGGGGGGGTGCTTTCTCATTTTCCCTTCCTCTCTCTCTACTGCAAGTGCACACGCCCTACAGCAAATTAAAAAGAAAGAAAGAAAAAAGGAACCAGGACTGCTTGGAGAAATGACTGATTACTGGGCTGGAACAGCAAAGCACAAATGAGCCAAGAACATCTCCACATACCAGAAAGCAAGACAATAAAGTGTCGAAGCTTACTAAGAGTGTGTCAAAAGGTCTCAGGAGCCAATTTAAAGAGGCTCCAACTTGCTAAATTTGAGAAAATTTGAATGTACAAAGACTAATTGCTATAGATTCAAATACAGTGGATATATTTACGAATTTCTGAGACTTTAAAAATGATCGACTAGAGATAATGGTTGCACAACTTTGTAAATGTACTAGAAACTAGTGAATTGTATGTATATTGTAAAAGGGCGATTTTGATAATATGTGAATTATATCTCAATTTTTTAAGAGAGATTTTTGCTATATGGTGTGTGCACTCGCCAGGGAGACAGGAAAGTGAGAAAATCCCCGTCCAAGGGGGATGACCACACTGCAATCCCTTCTCCTATTTTATTTCTTCCCTTATCCTCTTGGGATTCTGGGCACACACACACACACACACACATAAACCACACCAGTGTAAATTTTAAGCCTCTGGACATGGTCAACTACGTGGGAGTCCAGAGATGTAAGCGTTACTCCAGCCCCTGATCCCTATATCTCAATTTTATTTTAATGACTGCCTTCAGAGAATTCTAGAGAACCAACATATTATTATTATTATTATTATTGAGAGGCTTTTGCTATAGGGCATGTGCGCTCACCAGAGAGACAGAGACAGACAGACAGAAAGCGAGAAATCACCCCCCAGGGGGGATGGCCATGCCGCAATCCCTTCTCCTCCATTCTCCTCTCGGGATCCTGGGCATGCACGCACACGTGCTCAGCGTGAGTTTAAGCCACCAGGTCTGGGACTCCAACCATGGTCGACTACATGGGAGTCCAGCGACATAGGCATTACACTAACTGCTAGTCCTGAGAACCAACATGTTATTTTGAAAATGAGTAAAGGGAAAGATGAAGCGCTTACCCTGTAACAACTGTCCCTCAGACTAACTAAATAGTTAGTGAGGGGAACTTTCTTTTAATAGAATAGTCCAACTAATACATGAGAAAGGCCTGATAGATTACCACTCACAGTTTTGCAACCCTTAATGAATTGGTGGATCTTGGCAATGATGATCGATGCATTTCAAATCAGACACATGCCACGTGATGGAAGTACACAATACCACTAGATTAAAAAAAAAAAAATCAAAGCTGAGCCTGACCAACCCTTCTAGCTATGACAATCAATTTATAGAAAATACCAGGGACTGGGACCAGCAGTTAGCGTAATGGCTATGTCGCTGGACTCCCATGTAGTCGACCACAGTTTACGTCCCAGACCCAGTGGCTTAAACTCACGCCAGGCGTGTGTGCATGCGTGCCCAAGATCCCAAGAGGAGAACGGAGGAGAAGGGATTGTAGCGTGGCCATCCCCCCTGGGGGGTGATTTCTCGCTTTCTGTCTCTCTGTCTCTTTCTGGTGAGTACACGCGCCCTATAGCAAAAACCTCTCCAAAAAAAAAAAAAAAATACCAGGGACTGAGCCAGCAGATGGAGTGGTGGTTGAGGCACTGGACTCCCATGTGGCCAACCATGGTTCAAGTCCTGGACCTGGAGACTTGCTTTCTCACTCTCCTTTCTCTCTGTCTGTCTCTTTCTGGTGAAAATTGAAGAATAATGACAATAAATATAATTAAAAATAAATAAATCTTTGGAAAAAAAAAAGAAAAGAAAATACCAGGGACTGAGAAACTTATCAATAAAACTACAAGAATGTGACTCACAAAATCTAGTTGCTGGGAAACTCTCTAGGACAAATGCCTTCTTTTCTTCAACAAATAAATTATTTTAAAAAGTGGACACAAACCAAAAAATTAGAATAGGGATCAGCAGATGGTATAATGGTTATGTTTCTGGACTCCCACATAGACAACCCCAGTCTGAGTCCCAGACCCAGCGACTTGGAACTCCCATGGGACTGATGTGTGTGTATGCCCAAAATCCCAAGAGGAGTATAGGAGAAGGGATTGTGATGTGTCCATTCACCCTCAGGGGTGTAATGTCTTGCTTTCTGTCTCTTGTCTCTCCAGCAAGTGCATTTGCCCGATAGCAAAAAAAAAAAAAAAATCTCTCTCAAAAAAAAAAAAGACCAAGAACGCATGTCAATCAATTGTGATGCATAAACTTCTTTTCAATCTTGATTCAAATAAACAACTGAAAAAAGAATGATGAGAAAATTGGATAAATGTGATTGGATTGTCATCAACACTGACTGGATATATGCTGACATAAACAAATTATCACTAATTCATCTAGGTGTAATGATGGTGTTGTGATTGCCTAAAAATACGTCCTTCTCATTCAGCGATACAGGACCAAAATGTTGACATTAAAAATTATATAAGAAATAGCTTTCAAAATAGCATGCAAGGATAGCCCAGAAGGTAGAGGTTAAGTGATGAAAATAGAAAGCCGATTTTCACATAGGTGACAATGGTTCAAATCCCACCTCTGGCAGCTTGAAAAAAAAATATACCAGGGGCCTGGCAGATGACCCAGTGGATAAGGGCACTGGACTCCCTCATGATCAACCTTGGGTAGAGTCACAGACTAACCGGCTTACTTTCTCCCTTTCTCTCTCTCTCTATCCCTCTCTGGTCAAATTAATAAATAATGTCAAATAAAATAATTCTTTTAAAAAAAAAAGGAAAGATAAAACACACCAGAAATACGTGATGGCATGCATACCCCAAATCTTGATGAGGTGGAAAAAGGAGGATTCTGGTGAGACCATACTCCACTGGTGCTGCTGTTTCTCTTTTTCTCCTCTCTTGAATGCATGCACACACACTCCCTCTGCGGAAGAAAAAAAAAGAAACAAAAAGAAACAGAAAGGAAGCATGAGTGTGGGAGCTGGGTACAGTGAGTGTTCCCTATAATTCCAGCCACCTGGGAGGCTGAGGCAGAAGGATCCTGAGCTCAAGGTCAGCTGAGCAACAGAACAAGACTCTCTGCCTCTAAAAAAACAACAAAACTAAACCAAATAATCACGGGTAGGGGACCGAGAGTGGAACAGAGGTTGAGCGTGAAGGTAAGATATAAATGAAACAAGACTGGCCATGAGCAGACAATTGTTGAATCTGGAGGAGCATGTTGAGGTCTATTGAATTACTCTCCTTTTGTATATATTAGACATTTTCCATAGCAAAATTCAAAATGCAAAGCTAAATATACAAAAAAAAATTGCCTTCGAATATCAAAGAATCTTTGGAGTAGGGTGAACATTACAGATATCAGTAGCCTTTCTTTCTTTTCTGTGAGACCATATAACACTACTGATTTTCCAAACAATTAGTATAATTAAGCAATTAAAAAAATAAAACTAGACTACTGGGACCAGCAGTTGGCGTAATGGCTATGTCGCTGGATTCCCATGTAGTCGATCGCCGTTCAAGTCCCAGACCTGGTGGCTTAAACTCACGCCGAGTGCGCATGCGTGCATGCCCAAGATCCCAAGAGGAGAATGGAGGAGAAGGGATTGCAGCATGGCCATTCCCACTAAGGGGTGATTTCTCGCTTTCTGTCTCTGTCTCTCGCTTTCTGATGAGTGCATGCACCCTATAGCAAAAACCTCTCAACAAACAAACAAACAAACAAAAAAAACTAGACTACTTAGGGGCTGTCCTGGAGCAGAGTGGTTAAGTGCTGTGCATGAGGAGCCACATCCCACTTGGCTAACTATGGTTTGAATCCTGGCCATGGCGACTTGATAATCTTGCCACGCGTGGATGAGTGCCCAAAATGCTGTTGAGATGGGAAAATGTAGGAGAAAGATTTCAGTGTGACCACGCCCCATTGGGAGTGCTTTCTCTCTCTCTCTCTCTATCTTCTCTCTAGGTAGTCCACATGCATTCTGGCAAGAAAAAGGGGGAAGGAGGTTAAACATTAGACAACTAGTAATTAAGAAAACAAAAATATCTTGGGACCAGCAGTTAGCATAATGGCTATGTCGCTGGACTCCCATGTAGTCGACCGTGGTTCGAGTTCCGGACCCGGTGGCTTAAACTCACGCCAGGCACGTGTGCGTGCATGCCCAAGATCCCGAGAGGAGAATGGAGGAGAGGGGATTGTGGCGTGCCTGGGGGGGGTGATTTCTCGCTTTCTATCTCTCTGTCTCTCTCTGTCTGTCTGGCAAGCGCACGCGCCCTATAGCAAAAAACAAAACAACAACAACAAAAAAAAAACTCTCTAGAAAACAAAACAAAACAAAACAAAAATATCTCTCTCAAAAAAAAAAGACTTGAAATACATTTCAATCAATAGCAATGTATAAACATTTTTTCAATCTTGATTCAAACAAACAACTATAAACAAAATTATGAGAGACTGTTGGGTGGCATGATAGTTAAGGGTGCTGCACTTCCACATGGCCAACCGTGATATAAGTCATGACCCTGGTAGCTTGATTTCTCTCACTCTCTCTCACTCTGGTCAAATTAAAAGAAATTAATTAATTAATTCAATATTTAAAAAAAGAACAATGAGACACTTGGAGAAACGTGATCGAATCGTCTTCAACACTGACTGGATATATGCTGACATAAACAACTTATCACTAATTCATCTAGGTGTAATGATGGTGTTGCGATTGTCTAGAAACAAGTCCTCATCTTTCAGAGATACATGACCGAAATGTTTACATCTGAAATTATAAAAGAAATGGCTTTCAAAATAACATGGGGTGCTGGCCCAGAGTGCAGAGGATAAATGCAGTGCATAGAAAGCCAGATCCCCCATAGGTGACCATGGTTCAAATCCCAACCCTGGTAACTTGCAAAATCACACCAGAAATATGTACATGGCATGCATACCCCAAATCTTGATGGGATGGAAAAAGGGGGATTGTAATGTGACCATGCCTCATCGGCGATCCTCTTTCTCTCTCTTTCTCTCTCCCCTCTTGAATGCACACGCACACACATACTCCCTCTGGCCAAAAAGAAGAAACAAAAAGGAAACATGAGAGTGTGGGAGCTGGGTACAGTGAGTGTTGCTATAATTCTGGCCATCTGGGAGGCTGAGGCAGGAAGATCCTGAGCTCAAGGCCAGCTGAGCAGCAGAGCAAGACTCTGTCTCTAAAAAGAAACAATAAATCTAAACCAAATAATTATGGTAGGAGACCAAGAGTGGAACAGAGGTTGAGGGTGAAGGTAGGATATAAATGAAACAAGACTGGCCATGAGCAGACAATTGTTGAATCTGGAGGAGCGTGTTGAGATCTATTGAATTACTCTCCTTTTGTTTATATTAGACATTGCCATTGCAAGATATAAAAAGCTAAACTAAATATACAAGTAAAATTGCTTTCAAATTTCAAGGAATTTTTGGAGTGGGGTGAACATTACAGACATCAGTGGCCTCCTTTTCACTTTTCTGTGAGATCATGGAACACCACTGATTTTTCTAAACAATTAACATAATTCAGGAATGGAATAAATAAGATGAGATTACCTAGGGGCTGTCCTGGAGCACAGTGGTTTAGTGCCGTGCATGGGGGTCCACAACCCATATGGCCTACTATGGTTTGAATCCCAGTCATGGTGGCTTGAAAAACATGACATGTGTGGGTGAGTGCCCAAAATACTATCGAGATGGAAAACTGTAGAAGAAAGGATTGCAGTGTGACTATGCCCCATTGGAGAGTGCTTTCTCTTTCTGTCTCTCCCCTCTCTCTCTGGTGAGTTCACATGCCCTCTGGCAATATAAAATGGGGAGGGTTTTTTTTTTAATTAGACAATGTATAATTAAGAAAAGAGTAATTGTTTCAAATTTGCCATGGAACATCACGATAAAGATGCAAATTCCTGGGCCTCAGCTTCTAGAAATTTCTACCTAGTAGATATGACGGTTAATTTTTTTTTTCTTGGAGACATTTTTGCTATAGGGCATGCACTTCACTGGAGAGACAGAGAGAGATAGAAAGAGAAAAAGCATATAATCACCCCCCAGGAAGAATGGCCACACCACAATCCCTTCTCCTCCATTCTCCTCTCTGGATTCTGGGCACTCACGCACACACGCCCAGCATGAGTTTTAAATCTCTAGGTCTAGATCTCAAACCATGGTCAACTACGTGGGAGTACAGCAAGGTAAGCATTACATGATCCGCTGGTCCTTATATCTCAATTTTTAAAAATGATTGTCTTCAGAGAATTCTAGAGAACCAACATATTATTTTGAAAATGAGTAAAGGGAAAGATGAAGCACTTACTCTATAATAACTGTCCCTCAGACTAACCAAATAGTTAATGAAGTAGATTTTCTTTTAATGGAATATGCCAACTAATACATGAAAAAGGCCTAATAGAATATCACTCACTGTTTTGCAACACCTAAGTAACTAGGGATCTTTACAATGATGATCAAAATGGATTTCAAACCAGACACATGCCATGTGACAGAAGTACAAAATGAGGAGTTCTCTTTCCCACTATACAACATAGCAGGTGAAAAAACTGCAAAGCAGGATACTAAGGAGAAGAAACCTGAAGCCAAGAAGGCTGATGCCAGTGGCAAGGTTAAAAAGGGTGATCCCAAGGCTAAAAAGCCCAAGAAGGGGAAGCCCGATTGCAGCCGAAACCCCGTCCTAGTCCGGAGTATCAGCAGATACTCCCAGTCTGCCATGTATTCCAGGAAGGCCATGTACAAGAGGAAATACTTGGTCACCAAATCCAAGATAGAAAATAAAAAGGAGGAGAAGGTTCTTGCGACTGTCACAAAACCAGTTGGTGGAGACAAGAATGGTGGTACCCGGGTGGTTAAACTGCGCAAAATGCCTAGGTATTATCCTACTGAAGATGTGCCTTGAAAGCTGTTGAGCCACGGCAAAAAACCCTTCAGTCAGCATGTGAGAAAGCTGCGAGCTAGCATCACTCCTGGGACCATTCTGATCATCCTCACTGGATGCCACAGAGGCAAGAAGTGGTTTTTCTGAAGCAGCTGAGCAGTGGCTTGCTACTGTAACTGGACCCCTGGTTCTCAATTGAGTTCCCCTGCGTAGAACACACAAGAAATACGTCATTGCCACCTCCATGAAAATTGATATTAGCAAAGTAAAAATCTCAAAGCACCTTACCGATGCTTACTTCAAGAAAAAGAAACTGGGACCACAGTTAGCATAATGACTAGGTCGCTGGACTCCCACATAGTCGACCACGGTTCGAGTCCCGGACCCGGTGGCTTAAACTCACGCCGGGCGCGTGTGCGTACGTGCCCAAGATCCCGAGAAGAGAATGGAGGAGAAGGGATTGTGGCGTGGTCATCCCCCCTGGGGGGTGATTTCCTGCTTTCTGTCTCTCTGTCTTTCTCTGTCTGTCTGGCGAGCGCATGCGCCCTATAGCAAAAACCTCTCCAGAAAAAAAAAAGAAAAAGAAACTGTGGAAGCCCAGACACTAGGAAGGTGAGATCTTCGACACAGAGAAGGAGAAATATGAGATTTCAGAATAGTGCAAGATTGATCAGAAAGCTGTGGACTCGCAAATTTTACCAAAAATCAAAGCTGTTCCTCAGCTCCAGGGCTACTTGTGATCTGTGTTTGCCCTTAAAAAAGGTATTTATCCCCACAAATTAGTGTTCTAAAATTTTTGCCAAGAACCTAATTAAATAACTGATCATAAAAAGAAAAGAAGTACACAATGCCACTAGATTAAAAAACCAAAGCTGAGCCTGACCGACCCTTCCAGCTGTGACTATCAGTGTATAGAAAATACCAGGGACCGAGAAACATATCAATAAAACTACAAGAATGTGACTCACAAAATCATGTTGGTGGGAAACTCTCTAGAACAAATGCCTTCTTTTCTTCAACAAATAAATGATTTTTAAAAGTTAACGCAAACTAATATATAGAAAAAACTTAGAATAGGAACTAGTAGATGGTATAATGGTTATGTCACTGAACTCCCACATGGTGGATCATGATTTGAGTCTGAGACCCAGTGGCATGAAACTCAAACCAGGCATGTGTGTGTACATGCCCACAATCCTGAGAGGAGAATGGAAGAGAAGGGATTGTGACTTGACCATTTCCCCTGGGGAGAGATTTCTCGCTTTCTGTCACTCTGCTGAGCACACACGCTGTACAGCAAACATTTCTCTCAAAAAATTTATAAAAAGGACTTAGACTACATGTCAATCAACTATTTTGTATAAACTTCTTTTCGATCTTGAATCAAACAAACAACTGTAAAAAGAATGATGAGGGGACGGCAGGAGTGTGGTGGTTAAGGGTTCTGGACACCTACATGGTCGACCATGGTTCGAGTCTTGGCCCTGACGGCTTGCTCACTCACTTTCTCTCTCTGTCTCTCACTCTCTCTCTCTCTCTCACACACACACACACTGCCCCTCTCTGGTCAAATTAAAATTAATAAATAAATTAATTAATTAAATATGTTTTAAAAAAGAATGAGACACTTGAAGTGATGTGATTGGATCATCTTTGGCACTGACATAAACAAATCATCACTAATTCATCTAGGTGTAATGATGGTGTTGTGATTGTATCAAAACAAGTCCTCATCTTTAAGATACATGACCAAAATGTTTAAATTTGAAATTATATAAGAAATGGCTTTCGAAATAGGATGGCATGCTGGCCCAGAGTGCAGTGCATAGAAAGTCAGATCCCCCATAGGCGACCATGGTTTGAATCTCAACCCTGGTAACTTGCAAAATCACACCAGAAACATGTACATGGCATGCATACCCCAAATCTTGATGGGATGGAAAAAGGGGGGTTGTGATGTGACCATGCCCCCCATCAGTGATGCTCTCTCTTTTTCTCTCTCCCCTCTTGAATGCACGCAGACACACTCCCTCTGGCCAAAAAGAAGAAACAAAAAGGAAACGAATGTGGGAGCTGGGTACAGAGTGATGCCTATAATTCCGGCCACCTTTTGAAGCTGAGGCAGGAAGATCCTGAGCTCAAGGCCAGCTGAGTAACAGAACAAGACTCTGTCTCTAAAAAAAAAACCCCAACAAATCTAAACCAAATAATTATGGGTAAGGGACTGAGAGTGGAACAGGGCTTGAGGGTGAAGGTGGGATATAAATGAAACAAGACTGGCCATGAGCAGACAATTGTTGAATCTGGAGGAGCGTGTTGAGAACTATTGAATTACTCTCCTTTTGTTTATATTAGACATTGCCAATGCAAGATATAAAAAGCTAAACTAAATATACAAGTAAAATTGCTTTCAAATTTCAAGGAATCTTTGGAGTGGGGTGAACATTACAGACATCAGTGGCCTCCTTTTCACTTTTCTGTGAGATCATGGAACACCACTGATTTTTCTAAACAATTAACGTAATTCAGGAATGGAATAAATAAGATGAGATTACCTAGGGGCTGTCCTGGAGCACAGTGGTTTAGTGCCGTGCATGGGGGTCCACAACCCATATGGCCTACTATGGTTTGAATCCCAGTCATGGTGGCTTGAAAAACATGACATGTGTGGGTGAGTGCCCAAAATACTATCGAGATGGAAAACTGTAGAAGAAAGGATTGCAGTGTGACTATGCCCCATTGGGGAGTGCTTTCTCTTTCTGTCTCTCCCCTCTCTCTCTGGTGAGTTCACATGCCCTGTGGCAATATAAAAGGGGGAGTTTTAAAATATTAGACAATGCGTAATTAGAAAAAGAGTAGTTGTTTCAAATTTGCCATGGAATACCTTCATAAAGATGCAAATTCTGGGGCAGGTAGGTGACGTGGTGATTAAGGGCGCTGGACTCCCACATGGCCAACTGCAGTTCGAGTCCCGGACCTGGTGGCTCACTTTCTCACTTTCCCTTTCTCTCTTTCTCTGTCTCCCTCTGATCAAACTGGAAAATAACAATAATAATAAATAAAGTTGAATAAAATAGTTCTTTTACAAAAAAAGATGCAAATTCCTGGGCTCCAGC
>NW_006204429.1:45792-49712 GCF_000334495.1 Tupaia belangeri chinensis | reverse complement strand
GATGACACGATCCGCTGGTCCTTATATTTCAATTTTTCAAAATGATTGTCTTCAGAGAATTTTAGAGAACCAACATATTATTTTGAAAATGAGTAAGGGGAAAGATAAAGCATTTACTCTATAATAACTGTTCCTCAGACTAACCAAATAGTTAATGAAGGAGAATTTCTTTTAATGGAATATGCCGACTAATACATGGAAAAGGCCTAATAGAATATCATTCACTGTTTCACAACACCTAATGAATTGATAGATCTGGCTATAGTGATCAATGGATTTCAAACCAGACACATGCCACGTGATGGAAGTACACAACCACATTAGATTAAAAAATCAAAGCTGAGCCTGACCAACCCTTCTAGCTGTGACTATCAGTGTATAGAAAATAAAAATCTAGTAGTTTTATTGATAAGACTACAAGAATGTGACTCACAAAATCTAGTTGCTGGGAAAGTCTCTAGGACAAATGCCTTCTTTTCTTCAACAAATAAATTATTGTAAAAAGTGAACAGAAACCTATATATTAGAAAAGATATAGAATAGGAACCAGGAGATGGCATAATGGTTATGTCACTGGACTCCCACGTGGTGGATCATGGTTTGAGTCCCAGATCCAGTGGCATGAAATTCACACCAGGTGCACGTGCCCAAACCTGACAGGAGAATGAAAGAGAAGGGATTGTGACATGATAATTTATCCTAGGGGGAGATTTCTCAGTTTCTGTTTCTCTGGTGAACACACACACACTACAGCAAAAATTTCTCTCAAAAAAAAAATTTTCTTTCAGAGATGTTTTTGCTATAGGGTGCACGTGCTCGCCAGAAACAAAGAGAGAGACAGAAAGCAAAAAATTACCCCCCGCCCCTGGCGGGGATGGCCACTCTGCAATCTCCTCCATTCTCCTCTTGTGGTCTTGGGCTCACATGCACTCACCTGGCGTGAGTTTAAGCCACCGGGTCCAGGACTTGAACCACAGTTGACTACATGGGAGTCTTGCAACATGCCATTACACCAACTGCTGGTCCCTGTTCAAAAAAATTTTTAAAAGACTTAGAATGTATGTCAATCAATTTTGTTGTATAAACTTCTTTTCAATCTTGAATCAAACAAACAGCTGTAAAAAGAATGATGAGGGGACAACAGGAGGTGTGGTGGTTAATGGTGCTGGACTCCCACGTGGTTGACCGTGGTTTGGTTTGAATCCTGGCCCTGAGAGACTGTTGGGTGGCATGATAGTTAAGGGTGCTGCACTTCCACATGGCCAACCGTGATATAAGTCATGACCCTGGTAGCTTGATTTCTCTCACTCTCTCTCACTCTGGTCAAATTAAAAGAAATTAATTAATTAATTCAATATTTAAAAAAAGAACAATGAGACACTTGGAGAAACGTGATCGAATCGTCTTCAACACTGACTGGATATATGCTGACATAAACAACTTATCACTAATTCATCTAGGTGTAATGATGGTGTTGCGATTGTCTAGAAACAAGTCCTCATCTTTCAGAGATACATGACCAAAATGTTTACATTTGAAATTATATAAGAAATGGCTTTCTAAATAGGATGTGGGGGCTGGCCAAGAGTGCAGAGGTTAAGTGCAGTGCATAGAAAGTCAGATTCCACATAGGTTCGAATCCCAGCCCTAGCAACTTGCAAAATCACACTAGAAATATGTACATGGCATGCATACCCCAAATCTTGATGGGATGGAAAAAGGGGGATTGTAATGTGACCATGCCTCATCGGTGATCCTCTTTCTCTCTCTTTCTCTCTCCCCTCTTGAATGCACGCGCACACACATACTCCCTCTGGCCAAAAAGAAGAAACAAAAAGGAAACATGAGAGTGTGGGAGCTGGGTACAGTGAGTGTTGCTATAATTCCGGCCATCTGGGAGGCTGAGGCAGGAAGATCCTGAGCTCAAGGCCGCTGAGCAGCAGAACAAGACTCTGTCTCTAAAAAGAAACAACAAAACTAAACCAAATAATTACCGGTAGGGGACCGAGAGTGGAACAGGGATTGAGGGTGAAGGTGGGGATATAAATGAAACAAGACTGGCCATGAGCAGACAATTGTTGAATTTGGATGAGAATGTTGAGGTCTATTGAATTACTCTCCTTTTGTATATATTAGACACTTTCTATAGCAAGTTTGAAAAAAGCAAAACTAAATATACCAAATAAAATTGCTTTCAAATTTCAAAGAATCTTCGACGTGGGGTGAACATTACAGATATCATTGTCCTCCTTTCTTGCTTTTCTGTGGACCATATAACACCACTTTTTTTCCAAACAATTAGCATAATTAACCAATGAAATAAATACAACTAGACTACTTAGTGGCTGACCTGTAGCATAGTGGCTAAGTGCTGTTCATGCAGAGTCACATCCTACATGGCCAACTATGGTTCGAATCCTGGCCATGGTGGCTTGAAAAACTTGGCACGTGTGGGTGAGTGCCCAAAATGCTGTTGAGATAGAAAAATGTAGGAGAAAGGATTGCAGTGTGACTCGCTCGACTCAGGAATGCTTTCTCTCTCTCTCTCTGGTGAGTGTACCTGCCCTCTGGCAATAAAAGGGGGGGGATTTTTAAAATTATAAAACTTAGGGGGCCAGCAGGTGGCGTGATGATTGAGGGCACTGGACTCCCACATAGTCAACCACGTTCAAGTCTCGGACCTGGCGGCCTGCTTTCTTACTTTCCCTATCACTCTCTCTCACTCTGTCCCTCTTTGGTCAAATTAAAAATATAAATAAATTAATTAAGGTAAATAAAATAATTATTTTAAAAAAATAATAAAAAACTAGGACCAGCAGTTGGTATAATGCCTATGTCGCCCGACTCCCACATAGTCGACCACAGTTCGAGTCCCGGACCCGGTGGCTTAAACTCACGCCGGGTGCGCATGCGTGCATGCCCAAGATCTCAAGAGGAGAATGGAGAAGGGATTGCGGTGTGGCCATCCTCCCTGGGGGGTAACTTTTCACTTTCTGTCTCTCTGTCTCTCTCTGTCTTCTGGTGAGAGCATGCACCCTATAGCAAAAGCCTCTCAAAAAATTATACAACTTATAATTAAGCAAACAGTAATGTTTTTCAAATTTTGATGCAACACCTTGATAAAGATGTAAATTCCCCAGGATCAGCAGATGGTATAATGGTTACATTGCTGGACTCTCACGTAGTTGACTGCGGTTTGAGTAGATCTGGCAGCTTGAAACTCATGCCGGGTGCATATTCATGAGTCCATGCGTGCCTATGATCCCAAGAGGAAAATGGCGGTGAAGGGATTACAGCGTGGCAATGCTCCCATGGTGGTGATTTCTCACTTTCTGTCTCTCTGCCTCTCTCTGTCTCTCCAGTGAGAGCATGTGCCCTATAGGAAAAATATTTCTTAAAAAGAAAAGAAAAATGCAAATTCCTGGGCCCTAGCTCTTAGTTGTGATGGTAATATATATATATGTGTGTGTGTGTGTGTGTGTGTATATATATATATATATTTTTTTTTAGAGAGAGAGATTTTTGCTGTAAGGTACATGCACTTGCTACAGAGACAGAAAGAGATAAACAGAAAGCGAGAAATCCCCTCCCCCCGACAGGCAATGGCCACGCTGCAATCCCTTCTCCTCCATTCTTCTCTCAGGATTTTGGGCACACACACACATGTGCCTAGTGTGAGTTTTAAGCTGCCAAGTCCAGGACTTAACCCTTGGTTGACCATGTTATGAGTCTAGCGACATAACCATTTCACCATCTGCTGGTCCCCCTGATGGTTAATTTTAAGGTGTTGACTTGATTAGGTCAAAGGATGCACCGATAGCTTATAAAACATTATTTCTTGGTATCTGAATGGCTTTTCGGGAAGAGATTGTTATCTGACCCAAGTGGCCCTGTAGCCAGTTAAGGCCGCCGCCCTGGCT
>NW_006204429.1:42538-45775 GCF_000334495.1 Tupaia belangeri chinensis | reverse complement strand
CGCCGCCATGGCTAGCCAGTCACAGGCGATCCAGTAGTTCTTGCAAGCCAAGAAGCAGGCCCTCAGAAGGGGTCTGAGGCCCACAAGCAAAAGAACCAGAAACTGAAGCAGGCCAAAAAAAGAAGCTCAGGCTGAAATTGAACAGTATCGCCTGCCAAGCATGCTGGGGTTCCAGTATCCCACCATAGCTGCAGCACTGAAGTGGAGAAGGAGACCCAGGAGGAAATGACCGTCCTCCAGAACTACTTCCTACAGAACAGGGATGGAGTCTTGGATAACCTCTCGGCCTTTGTCTCCGGCATCCGGCCAGAAATCCATGAAAACTACCATATAAATGGATAGAAGAATGAAGTTCCTGTCCCATGGATTGGTGTTTTAGATGCCCTTGTGAAATATGAAGTTTTACAAAGCTCCAGTTATATTCTTGAAGAAGGCATTAAATTATTTCTGTATATTATATAGCAGGTCCTTTCACCTTTTGCAGAGGGACAAATCTAGTTTTTTTGTACTTAGAACTTATCCAAAGATTTCATCTTTTTACCTCACATTTCTTAGAAATGTAATGGGTGTATGTTATTTTCCTATGCCTTTAGCTCAAGTGACACATATCTCAATGTTAACTTTTTCTTTCTCAGATTTAGTAAAAATGGAAGTTCTTTGAAGGAAAAAAGGGATTAAATAATTTTTCCCCCTAATGCTTTCTTGAAGGTCAGGGGCTTTATGAAAAAGTAATAAATAGTTACTTGTAACCTGTGTGAAGCAGAAGCCAGCCTTAGAAGTAGTCCATTCTGGCTAAAGGTTAGAACAGTGACTACTAGTATAATCCTTTGGGCCACTTTTAGTTTCTTTAAATCAAAATACTAGATGATAGTATTCAAAAACTTCTTACATGTCATTCATTACTTGGTGTACTGATAATTATTTAAAAGTAAAAGACTCTTTGTCATGAAAAACAATTTTTTTTTCAGGGCCATTTATTGGCATGGTAGACAAGGTGGCTGGATCCCACATGACCAACTGCATGGTTCAAGTCCTGGACCTGGCAGCTTGAGAAACACACTGGGTATGTGTGCATGTGTGCCCAAAATCCCAAGAAGAGAATGGAGGAGAAGGGATTACAGCATGGCCATCCCCGTGGGGGATAAGTTCTCACTTTCCCTTTCTCTCTCTTTCTTTCTCTGTCTCTGGTGAGCACATGTGCCCTATAGCAAATTAAAATTTTTTTTCAATCTATTGTACATTGATATGTCTATGAAATATAATAAAAATAAATCACTACAAAATGTGACATGATATATAAAATATAAAGCTAGTGATTTTACTGTTAGAAGCAACAGACATAAAATTTCTCAGTCAAATACATAAACGTTTCTAAACATTCTCAATTTCAGTATTTATCTCTTCACCAACAGCAACAAAGGGCTCATTGACTGGCACCATTCCACAGACTAAATTTGTAATAGCACTATTTTGTATAATACATAGATAATGTATAACATAATACGTAAACTACCTTATATAACGACCCTTCAGTTAACATTTACGAAAGCAGCTCTTGAAATTTACACCACCTTTTGAACAAAGGCTCCTTTTTTCATCACTTAATGACTTCTCACCCCAAAGTACATTAAATAAATATGCTAAATAAGTTGATAATTCAACATTACAGTTTAAGACAAAAACATACTCACCAATTTCAGGACATAGAAGTCCTACTCAGAGAATATCATATGGAACAAATTTGGATTGTACCACAAATGTTTTCTGTTTATTTCCTTTAATGCAGAGACATCAAGCAAAAGAAATAAACACCCCGAACTGAGAACAAAACGGGACAAAGCAGCTGGCAGAACTGTGAAAAGTTTTGTAATTCTCACAAAGGTGAGACGAGCCAAAGATATAGCAGGAGTCTGACGGAGTAAAACTATAAAGTTTCAATGACGTCTGAATTGTGCATCCAAGGCCTTTAGGTGCCTTGGCAACAAGGCTTGAACTTTCTGCTAATAGCATTACATTTGGGGAAACTATCTCATGAAAATGAAGTAAAACAGTAAAGAAACTTAGAGCATTACAAGATCAGCTCTGGCAAAGAATCTGGGGTTTTACCAAAAGGAATGACTCCATGAGTAGGGAAAATGGATAATGAATAAAATAGTTAAGCAGAACCGGCAGGTGACATGGTGGTTGGGGGTGCTGGATTCCCACATGACTGGCCACTGTTTGAGTCCTGGATCTGATGGCTTACTCTCTCCCTTTCTCTTTCTCTCTCTGGTCAAATTAAAAAATAATAATAACAATTGGAATTAAATAAAGAAATACTTCTTTAAACAAACAAACAAAAGAGAGCTAAGCAGAGCCTGGGCTCAGGAGCAGAGCTTCTCAGACTGGCACACACACAAATCAGCAGGGAGGTCGTGCAGGTGCCCATTCTGATCCAGCAGGTCCAGGATGAGCCGAGTTTCCAAAAGCATTTACAACAAGCTCCCAGGAGTGCCTCTGGATGTTGCCGGTCTGCAGGGCTCGAAATCTGGGGTCTGGAAGAGCTGTGGCTTCTCCATGGACTTTGCATGAAGTCTGTGTTATGACATGCACCTGGTGCATGTGGCTGCCAGCACTGCTGTTACAAAGATGACTGAGACTGGGACGTGGCAGAAACCCACTCTCAGGCGGCCTGTGCAAAGGGGCTGGGCTTGGGCTAGCCAGTGGCATAGTGGTTAAGGTGGCTGGATCCCATGTGGCCAACTGCACAGCTGAGTCCCATACCCTACGACTTGAAAAACACACCTACATGAGTGCATGTATGCCCAGAATCCCAAAAGAAGGGGCCAGCAGATGGCATAGTGGCTATATCACTGGACTCCCTCATGGCTGTCTACGGTTCGATTCCTAGACCTCGTGGCTTGAAAATCACACCAGGCGCATGTGTGTCTGTGCCCAAGATCCCAGGAGAAGAATGGAGGAGAAGGGATTGCATCGTGGCCATCCTCCCAAAGGGGTGATATCTCACTTTCCCTCCACTGTCTCGGCCTCTGTCTCTCTCTCTCATGCACACACCCTATGGCAAAAACCTCTTTAAAAAGAAAAAATATATACCAAAAGGAGAATGGAGGAGAAGGGATTATAGCATGCCCATTGCCTGTAGGGAGAACTTGCTTACTTTCCTTCTCTCTGACTCAGGCAAGTGCACTTGCCCTATGGCAGATTAAAAAAAAAAAAAAAAAAAAAAAGGAGAAGGAA
>NW_006204429.1:29162-39016 GCF_000334495.1 Tupaia belangeri chinensis | reverse complement strand
CCCAAGATCCCAGGAGAAGAATGGAGGAGAAGGGATTGCATCGTGGCCATCCTCCCAAAGGGGTGATATCTCACTTTCCCTCCACTGTCTCGGCCTCTGTCTCTCTCTCTCATGCACACACCCTATGGCAAAAACCTCTTTAAAAAGAAAAAATATATACCAAAAGGAGAATGGAGGAGAAGGGATTATAGCATGCCCATTGCCTGTAGGGAGAACTTGCTTACTTTCCTTCTCTCTGACTCAGGCAAGTGCACTTGCCCTATGGCAGATTAAAAAAAAAAAAAAAAAAAAAAAGGAGAAGGAAAAGGAGGAAAAGGAGAAAGAAAAGAAGAACAAGAACAAGGCGTCAACCGCTATTAGGATTCATACTTTTACCCAAGGCCACACCCTGAGGAACTCCAACACTGGCGTAATGGTTATGTCGCTGGACTCCCATATAGTCGACTGTGGTTCAAGTCCAGGACGGGTGGCTTAAACTCACACCAGCCGCATGTACCTGTGTACCCAAGATCCCGAGAGGAGAATGGAGAAGGGATAGCAGCGTGGCCATCCCCCCTGGGGGGTGATTTCTCGCTTTCTGTCTCTCTGTGTCTCTCTGTCTTTCTGGTGAGTGCATGCGCCCTATAGCAAAACCTCTCCAAAAAAAAAAAAAAAGAGGTGGGGGAGAAAGAAAATGATGGGAGAGATGACAGATGCAGAGAACAGAATGAAGCACCACCAGCCGTTCCTAGCCGAGAGCTGCGATAATGAAAGACATTGTAGAAAATGATGTCCCTAAGTTTAGGGAAGATCTGTATGTGCAGACTGAAAGAACTTATGACATTTCGAGTAAAATTAGCTACCTACACAAAGATGGATTTGGCAACAATTTTTAACTACAAAGAAAAAAAAATCCCTGTAGTCATTAAGTCAGGGGGAAGCACACCATCCTTTCCTGGGAGTTCGCCGTGGCTGCGTGAGAATTCTTTTAAACCTCACGTCATCCCAACAACATGGAGGAGCTGACTGCATTTGGGAACTCAACCAAGTCTGTGGGGATCCCTTGGCTCTCCAGCTGCTCAGCTCTGTTTGGTCCCTTGTGGGAGCCTGAACCTCTCCTGGTGCAGACAGGCTGGCTCCCTCCAGAGCTGCAGCTCTGGGTTCACGGTGCAGTAGCTCAGGACCCCAAAAGAAAGAGAGAAAGAGTCTGCCTTCCAGTTCCCCAAAGAAGGACTCAGGATGTCTGCAACTATGTGCTCAGCACTTAGATCCAGGACAGTGGCCTGGAGATGAAGATAATTGATCTAGAGGTGAGTGGATCATGGCCTCTGGTGGGTTTAAATCATCTCACCAGAAGTAAATGTTTGGAGTGAGAAAAATAAATAAATGAAAGGGAGGAAAGATGGTTTGGCAACAAATGCAGAGTCCACTACGGGGCAGGTCTATGAGTTGCCCGCATTACAGACCATGGCAATAAAGATTAGAGAGGTTAAGTGTGGTGGAAGCTCTCCTCTGGGAAGATGCACCCAGAAGATGCAGCTTTCTTTCTTCTCTTGTCCCAGCATAGAACTATGGTGTCACTCCAGGAAGGGCAGGTCGTCCAGTGACATTTACAGTGACATTTATTTATTTATTTATTTATTTATTTGGTTTCTCATAGGATGTATGCCTAGTCGGAGAGGGACAGAGGGAGACAGAGAGAGGAAAAGTGAGAAATCACCCCCTAGGGTGCATGGCCATACTCCAATATTTTCTCCTCCATTCTCTTTTCAGGATTTTGGGCATGTGTGCACATGTGCCCGGCATGATTTTAAAGCGACTGGGTCTGGGTCTCGAACCGTGGTTGGCCATGTGGGAGTCTAATGCCTTAACCGTCACATCACTTGCTGGGCCCTGTGAACAGTTTTTACCACCCCCAGCTTTATGTTACAGACGCTAAACTCCAGGAAATTGCAGGGCAGAGAATTGGAGCACCCTTTTCCTTCCACCTCCACCTTAGGACAGTTTTACTATATCAGTGGCTGACTGCAGTACTAGCCCCTGATCACTCCCACTCCAGCTTGCTCACAAGGTGGAGCTTCCAAACTGGAGGAGCAAGACAAAAAGATTAGGGGCTAGTATCCTTGCCCAGTGCTGCTCTTATAGAGCGAGGTGTTACTGTGGAAGAAGTAGGCCACCATCCTCCTCCTTGCACACACTTCAGGTGTAGTGGTGCAGGATTCTACTCAGGAGAGGGAGCCCAAAAGAACAGATGTGGGGCCAGAAGGTGGCGTGGAGGTTAAAGTGCTGGATCCCACGTGACCCACTGCACCAGTCAAGTCCCAGATCTGACGGCTTGAAAAGCATGCTGGAGGGAACCAGCAGTTAGCGTAATGGCTATGTCGCTGGACTCCCATGTAGTCGACCGCGGTTCGTGTCCCGGACCCGGTGGCTTAAAACTCACGCCGGGCGCGTGTGCGTGCGTGCCCAAGATCCCGAGAGGAGAATGGAGGAGAAGGGATTGCGGCGTGACCATCCCCCCTGGGGAGTGATTTCTCGCTTTCTGTCTCTATGTCTCTCTCTGTCTGTCTGGCGAGCGCACGCGCCCTACAGTGAAAAATCTCTTTAAAAAAACAAACAAACAAAAAAGCATGCTGGATGCATATGGGTGCATGCCCAAAATCCTGGAAGGAGAGTGGAGAAGGGTTTGTGGAATGCCCATCCCTCGGTGGGTGATTTCTCACTGTCACTCTCCCTAGTGAGTACACATGTTCTTTCTTTTCTTTTTTTTTTTTAGAGGTTTTTGCTATAAGGCGCGTGCGCTCGCCAGAAAGACAGAGAGAGACAGACAGACAGAAAGCGAGAAATCACCCCCTAGGGGGGATGGCCACGCCGCAATCCCTTCTCCTCCATTCTCCTCTCGGGATCTTGGGCACGCACGCACATATGACTAGCGTGTATTTAAGCCACTGGATCCGGGACTCGAACCGCGGTCGACTACATGGGAGCCCAGTGACATAGCCATTACGCTAGCTGCTGGTCCCGTGAGTACACATGTTCTATAGCAAAAAGGTAAAATAAATAAATAAATAAAAATAAGGAAGGAATCTGGCAGTGGCACAATGGTAACAAAACTGGCCCACATAGGAAAGGTCCTCAGTTCCCATCCCAGGACTTCCCTGAGCACACTGGGAACATACATTTGTGCCCATGATGCAGGCCAGCTGAGACTGGGGGGTGGATCTCTGAGTGAAGACCCTATTAGGGGTACCTGTCTCTCTCTCTGTATTTCTTTTACTCATTGAAGAAATACACTTAAAAAATTATAAGGAAGAAAAAATATATTTACAGTATTCATTGAATAAATCTGTGCATAAGTGGACTCACACAGTTCAAATCTTTGTCATTCAAGTGTACAGCATTATCATTTTCTAATGGAATGCTTCTGTGTACACTCAACCTAGCTCCCCATGGTCATTTTAAGTGGTAAACCTCACTCTCTTTCAGCTTCCCAAATCAGTTGCCATGCTTTCCATTAAATGAACCCACCCAGAAGCTGGAGGGCAAGGAAACCTGTTGATTCAGTCCTTTTTGGGGCACAGAGCAGGTAGAGAACAGTGTAGTAACTCTGGAAGGGCAAATGGAAGATATCCAGAAAAGCCCATAAACGGCATTGATGTCATTGCTGTGATTTTCTAAAAACATTAAGCCATTCTTGGTAACGTTCCAAACAAAACAACACACACTTCATTCAATTTACACAGTAGTTCCATTCCTGGAAAATTCCATGCACATTAAAACCGTGCAAAAAATATTTCGAGTTTTATGCACTTCAGCAGCAATATACTAAAATTGGAATTATACAAAGAAGATAAGCACGGTCCCCAGACTAGAATGGCATGCAAATTTGCAAAAGCACTCCATATTTTAAAAAATAAATTTTATAAAAAGAAAAAAGCACTTTGAGTTTACATGAAAAAATGAGGTTAGGTTTAGACTCAGATCATTACAGACAGATTTTTTCATATACATGAATGTATATGGGGACATTTGAAAATTCTGTACTATATGAGAAAATTCTTCTTTGCAGGAATGTCACATGCATTGAAGGACATATGACATTCTTGGCTCCAGCCCACTAAATGCCAGCAGATCTGTGCCAGAAGATTCCCATCAATCACAGTAACAACCAAAATAGCTCCACATGTTTTCAAAGCACACCTCTGAGTGATACTGCCCCCAGGGGGACCCACTCTCCTAAGATGAATGTTCAGTTTTGTAGATTTTGAGTATGGTTCTTCATCTACTTAGTGTTTAGGGCAACATTGAATGTAAGAAATGACTTCTTGGGGACCAGCAGATGGTGTAATAGTTACGTTGCTGGACTCCCACAAAGTCGACCACAGTTTCTTTTCTTTTTTTTTTTTTGGAGAGGTTTTCGCTATAGAGCGCATGCGCTCGCCAGACAGCCAGAGAGAGAGACATAGACACAGAAATTGAGAAATCACTCCCCAGGGGGGATGGTCACGCCAGAATCCCTTCTCCTCCATTCTCCTCTTGGGATCTTGGGCATGCATGCACACGCGCTGGGCGTGAGTTTTAAGCCACCGGGTCCGGGACGCGAATCGCAGTCGACTACGTGGGAGTCCAGCGACATAGCCATTACGCTAACTGCTGATTCCCAAAGTCAACGGCAGTTTGAGTTCCAGATCCTGTGACTTAAAACTCATGCCAGGCACATGTGTGTGCATGCCTAAAATCCCAAAAGGAGAATAGAGGAAGAGGGATTGTGGCATGGCCATCCCTCCTGGGGGTTGATTTTTTTGCTTTCTGTCTCTCCATTAAATGTGCACACCCTAGAGCAAAAATCACTCTCTCTAAAAAGGAAAAAGAAAAGGACAGGAAAGGAAAGAAGAGAAAGGTAAAGAAAAGGAAAAGGAAGGAAAGGAAAGGAAAGGAGAGAAAAGAGAAGAAAAGAAAAATTACTTCTCAGGCCGGCAGGTGGTGTGGTGGCTGAGGCATTGGATTCCCACATGACCAACCATGGTTCGATTTCCAGACCCAGCAGCTTGAAAATCACACAGAGCACTGTGCATGCATTCCCAAAATCCCAGGGGAATGGAGGAGAAGGGATTGTAGCATGGCCGATCTCCTTTGGGGAGTGATTTCTCACTTTCCCTTTCTTTGTCTCTCTCTGATGAGCACACATGCCATATGGCAAAAGCTTATAGAAATAAATAAAATAATTGGCTTCTCAATTTATGGGTCCCTATCAATCCAATATACAGAAGACTCTGACCAAACACTTTCTGCCATTTCTGGCAACATATAATTGTGAATTGGAATTTTCTGATTTAATATAAAGAAAAAGTAAGAAAATAACTGAGTGGATAAGAAGCTCAAACTTCACACAGAGCTAGCTAAACATGTGTTAATAATTTGTTCATGTCACTTGAAATTAAGCTGTACATGGTCCCCAATTTACAATGGCTCCATTTAGGATTTTTCCACTTTATGATGATACAAACACATCAGGCATTCAGTAGAAACTGTACTTTAACACCAGACACACACGTGCCCGTGATCCAGGGCTGGCTAAGGCTCAGGGTGGATCACGGCATCAAGGACCTGCTAGGGGTACTGTTTCTCTCTCATTCATGGAAGAAATGAACTTAAAGAAAAAAATACACACAACCATTCTGTTTTTCACTTTTGTTATGGTATTTGAGAGATCACATGAGATATCTAATACTTTATTGTAAAATAGGTTTTTTTAAAAAAATATTTTATTTAACTTTATGTATTTATTTTATTTTAATGTGACCAGAGAGGAACAGAGTGAGAGAGAGAGAGGAAAAGTGAGAAAGCAAGCCGCCAGGTCCAGGACTCGAACCATGGTTGGCCATATGGGAGTCCAGTGCCCTTAAACAACACGCCACCTGCCAGCCCCTAAAATAGGTTTTGTTTTAGATGATTTTGCACAACTGTACACTAACGTAAGTGCCCTGAGCATATTTAGGGTAGATTTGGCTAAACTATGATGTCTAGTAGGTTAGGTGTACTAAATGCCTTTTTTTTTTTTTTTTTTTTGAGAGGGTTTTGCTTTAGGGCACATGTGCTCCAGAAAGACAGAGAAAGGAAGCAAGAAATCACCCCCACACCAGGGGGATGGCCACGCAGCAATCCCTTGTCCTCCATTCTCCTCTTGTGATCTTGGGCACGCATGCACATGCACCCGGCATGGGTTTAAGCCACCAGATCCGGGATTCGAACCGTGATCAGCCATGTGGGAGTCTAGCAATGTAATCATAACGCCATCTGCTGGTCTCTTAAATGCCTTTTTGACTTACAATAGTTTCTTTTAAAAAATAATTATCTATTTTATTAATTATTATTATTTTTTAATTTGACCAGAGAGAGAGGGAAAGTGAGAAAGCAAGATGCCAGGTCTGAGACTTGAACCATGGTCAGCCATGTAGGAGTCTAGCACCTTAACCACCAGGCCACCTGCCAGCCCCAACTTACAATATTTTCAATCTACGGGACCAGCAGTTAGCTTAATGGCTATGTCGCTGAACTCCCATGTAGTTGACCATGGTTCAAGTCCTGGACCCGGTGGCTTAAACTCATGCGTGTGTGCCCAAGATCCCGAGAGAATGGAGGAGAAGGGATTGTGACGTGGCCAGCCCCCCTGGGGGGTGATTTCTCGATTTCTATCTCTCTGTCTCTCTCTGTCTTTCTGGCGAGTGCATGCACCTTATAGCAAAAACCTCTCAAAAAAAATGTTCAATTTACAATCAATTTATCAGGACATAACCCAGTCATAAATCAAGGAGCAACTGTATAGCATTTTTCTGTTTTTGATTTTAAAGTAATTCATCCACATTACTTTAAAATTAGAAAATTAAGACATAAAGAAAATAAAAATAAAAACACATAGGGCCAGCATGTGGCATGTTGATTAAGGTGCCAGATTCCCACATGGCTAACAGTGGTTTGAATCCCAGACCCAGCAGCCTGAAAAATTCACACCTGGTGCATGTGTCTCAAAACTGGAGAGGAGAATGGAGGAGAACCAGGTCCAGGACTGGAACTATGGTCAACTATGTGAGAGTCCAGTGACTTAACCATTATGTCATCCGCTGGTCCCTCCCTGGAGCCTTTTACATAGCAAAAGGAACTTTGAGATGTGACTAAACTAGGGATCTTGAGATGGAGAAATTATCCTGGACTATGTGGGTGAGTCCAAAATAATGACAAGGATCCTTATAAAAGGAAAGCCAGAGGGTCAGAAGGCAGAGAAAGGCATGTGATGATACAAGCCTAAAGAGGCTGGGGGACCAGCAGTTAGTGTAATGGCTATGTTGCTGGACTCCCACGTAGCTGACTATAAATAAATAAATAAATAAATAAATAAATAAATAAATAAATAAATAAATAAATAAAGAGGCTGGAGTAATGCAGCCATGAACCAAGGGATGCCAGCAGTCTCTAAAAGCTGGAAGAGGGAAAAATACATTCTCCCTCAGAGCCTCCGCAAGTAACCAACTCTGCTGACACCTTGATTTTAGTCCCATAAGACCCATTCCAGACTTCTGGCCTCCAAAACTATGAGAATAAATCTGTGTTTTTTAAAAACTTATTTATTTAATTTTACTTATTATTATTATTTTTAATTCGACCAGAAAGGACAGAGAGAGAGACAGAGAGAGAAAGGGGAAAAGCGAGAGAGCAAGCCACCAGGTCCAGGACACGAACCACGGTCTGTCATGCGGGAGTACAGTACCTTAACCACCACACTATCTGCCGGCCCCTGTGTTGTTTTAAGCTACTACATCTGTGGTAATTCATTGCAGCAGCACTAGGAAACTAATACACATTCCTACAACCCCAGAGATCCCCATTGTTAACACCCAAGTACCTGAACTTCAACTTTTTCCTATACTATCATGTGTGTGGTGGTGAAGGTGCTGAACTCCCACGTGGCTGACAGTGCCTCGAGTTCCAACCGGCAGCTTGAAAATCACGCCAGTCACATGTGTGCACTCCCAAAATCCCATGAGGAGAATGAAGGAGAAGGGCTTGCTGCGTGGCCATCCCCTGGGAGATGATTTCTCACTTTCCGTCTCTCTGTGTCTCTGTCTCTTTCCAGTGAGTACATGCACCCTATGACAAAAACCTAAAAATAATAAAAATAAATATGTAATTTTACTTCTCCTATATTTAATAAGCTTATGAAATGGAAATTCAAAGTCAAATGTCTGAAAAAGCACTTACAATGAACAAAAAAGGTCCCTAATATAAATCAGTCACTTGTTTTCAGAAATAGCAATTTTTTTGAGCCTGAGCTCAAAAGTTTTTTTTTTTTTTTTTTTAAGAGATATTTTTAAGAGATATTTTTTGCTACGGGATGTGTGCACTTGCCAGAGAGACAGAGAGACAGAAAGCAAGAAATCACGCTCCCAGGGTGGATGGCCACATTGTAATCTCTTCTCCTTCATTCTCCTCTTAGAATTTTAGGCATGCACGTACACGCACCTGAAGTGAGTTTTAAGCTGCTGGGTCTGGGACTCGAACCGTGGTCAACTACATGGGAGTCCAACATTGTAACTATTACACCATCTGCTGGGCCTAATAATAAAATTTTTAAAAAGTCATAATAAATGACAAGAAGTCATATTCACTGTGGATGAGAATGCAAAATGGTACACACATTGTGGAAGACAGTTTGGCATTTTCTACAAAATTGAACATACTCTTACCATATGATCCAGCAGTCATGGTCGTTGGTATTTACCCAAATGAATTAAAAACTTATGTCCACATAAAAATCTGCATATAAATGTTTATAGCAGCTTTATTCATAATTGCCAAAATGTGGAAGCAACTAAGATGTCCTAAAATGGGTGAATGGATAAACAAATTGTGATACATTCATACAATAGAATGTTATTCAGTGATAAAAAGAAGCTTTCAAGTCAGAAAAAGACATAGAGGAACTTTAAATGCATATTCCTGAATAAAATAAGTCAATCTGAAGGGGCTACATACTATTTGATTCCAGCTATATGACAGACTGGAAAAGGCAAAACTATGGAGACAATAAAAAGATTACTGGTGGGGCCAGCAGATGGCATAGCACTTACGTCACTGGACTCCCACATGGCCAACCGTAGTTCGAGAACTGGAACCAATGGCTTGAAAATCACTCCAGGCGCATGTGCGTGCATGCCCAAGATCCTGGGAGGAGAATGGAGGAGAAGGGATTGTGGTGTGGCCATCCCCCCTGGGAGGTGATTTCTCACTTTCCCTCTCACTATCTCTGTCTCTCTCCAGCCAGCACACATGCCCTAAGGCAAAAATCTCTTAAAAAAAAAAAAAAAGATGACTGGCTGGGTCAGCAGGTGGCCTGGAGGTTAAGGCGGTGGATCCCACGCGGCCAACTGCTTAGTTTGAATCCAGGACCCAGCAGCTTGAAAATCATGCTGAGTCCGTGTGCATGCGTACCCAAAGTCCTGAGAGGAGAAGAATGGAAGAGAAAGGATTGCAGCATGTATACTCTCCCTGGGAGGTGATTTCCCACTTTCTCTCTCTCTATGTCTCTATCTGGAAGCACATGTGCCCTATAGAAAATTTAAAAATAGGGACCAGCAGTTGGTGTAATGGCTATGTCACTGGACTCCCTGTAGTCGACCGTGGTTGGAGTACTGGACCCGGTGGCTTAAATTCATGCTGGGCGCGTGTGCGTGCATGCCCAAGATCCCGAGAGGAGAATGGAGGAGAAGGGATTGCAGCATGACCATCCCCCCTGGAGGGTGATTTCTTGCTTTCTGTCTCTGTCTCTCTCTGTCTGGCGAGCACACGTGCCCTATAGCAAAAATCTCTCAATAAAAAAA
>NW_006204429.1:17470-28112 GCF_000334495.1 Tupaia belangeri chinensis | reverse complement strand
CAGTTTATCCTAGATGGGAAACCACATTTAGTATGTTGTGATGATGCTCAGGGAATGAATGTTAGGTAATATAAAAAAAAAAAATAAAGATGCATGAGAAAAAAAAAACAGTGAAGCTGTTCGTATCATTTTGTAAAAAAAAAATGCATATTTGACGACTGCAGTGAGCTGTGTGGGCACAGCTGGGTACTACTTTATAGTATGTTCATTCTACTCACTGGGGTTTATGCCTAAAGTCAGACTTGGGTTCATGTATAGGTATGTGTCAGCTATGCTAGCTATTGGATATATTTAGACTAAGTTCATTGGCAGAACAATTGAATGGGGGAGGGAAGGCATGGAGGGCAACCATGGATGCCAGGGACAATGGGGGAGGAGGATGGGACATAGCAGAGGGTGGGGGATGGGGAATCAAGGATGGCAAAACAAAAGGCAAGGTATGCAGGACATTAGAATTGGAAAATTATTTGCTGAGAACATGTATGTTGATGTGCTTGATTGAGCCAATGCATAGTGTATTTTGGATGGAAAATTCATTTGTGTGTTGTGATGGTGTATAGTGAATTAATGTAGAAAATGAATAAATTAAAAAAAAAAAGAATGCAGCCAAAGAAGTCAATGACAAATGTTGTTGAGAAAGTGGAGAAACTGAAACTAAGTATGGACCCTACCCAGTGAGAGCTCTGGGGAGTAGCCCACATGATCCACTTATTCACCCTGAATGACTTACTCGCGGCTGGTGGGAATGTAAAATGGTTACTCTAGAACACAGTCTGGCAGTCTCTCAAATGGCTAAATACAGAGTTAGCGTATGACTCAGCAATTCCACTCCAAGTTATCTACTGAAGAGAAATACAAACATATGTCCACACAAAAGCTTGTACACAAACATCTACAGCAGCCAAAGGTAGAACACCTTATGTTCATCAACAGACAAACGGAGAAACAAAATGCAGTATAGCCATCCATGCAAAGGGATAGTATTACAACAATGAAAAGGAATGAAGTACTGATAGATGTTTCGACTTTGATGAACCTTGACATCAACATGCTAACTGAAAGAAGCCAGCCACAAAAGACCACATCTTATATGATTCTAGTAATCCAGAAGTCCAGAACATGGGAATGTATACAAAAAGAAAGTAGAGCCAGTGATTGTTTAGGGCTGGGGAGAGGTAATGCAGGGATAAGAGCTGGATGGCACAAAGTTTCTTTTCTTTCCTTTTTCTTTTTTTGGAGAGGTTTTTGCTATAGGGCACATGTGCTTGCCAGAAAGACAAAGAGAGACAGAGAAAGAAAGCGAGAAATCACCCTCCAGAGGGGATGGCCACGCCACAATCCCTTCTCCTCCATTCTCCTCTCAGGATCTTGGGCATGCATGCACATGCGCCCGGCGTGATTTTGAGCCACGGGATCTGGGACTCGAACCGCGGTCAACTACATGGGAGTCCAGTGACATAGCCATTACGCCATTTGCTGGTCCCAAGACACAGGGTTTCTTTGCTTTGTTTTCCGTTTTTTTAAAGATAGGATCTCACTCTGTCGCCCAGACTAGACTCAAGCTCACAGTCTTTCTGCCTCAGCTTTCCAAGTTACTGGGATTACAGGTACATACCACCACGTCAGGCCTTTATGGTAGACTAGGGATCAAACTCGGCCTCCGATGTTGTCCCATAGGAGCAGAGCACAACGTCTTAGCCATGCATGTCACCCCAACTATGCCAGGCATGCGTTTGTTCTGAGATGATGAAAGGGTTCTAAAATTACTGTAGTGATGGTTGCACAACTCTATGGATATACTAAAAACAACTGATGGTCTGGCCCCATGGTCTAGTGGTTAAAGGAGCCAGATCCCATGTGGCCAACTGTGTGATTCAAATCCCAGCCCAGGCAGCTTGAAAAACACTGGGTGCATATGCATGCATGTTCCAAATCCCAACAGGATGGAGAAATGGAGGAGAAGGGATTGTGGCATGACCATGTCCCATTGGGGGTGTTTTCTCACTTTCCCTCTGTCTCTGACTCTTTCTCTACCAAGCACATGTGCCTTCTAACAATTAAAAAAAATGAAATGAGAAAAATTTTAGAAATAGAGAATACTGAACTGTATTTTTTTTTTCTATAGAACATTGAACCTGGTGGCCCATTCCCGTGGACCACCCCTTGCTTAACCCTATAGTGTTGGTTAGCAGGACAGTCACTCAGTGTCAATGTGTCCTATTGGTGACCGGGATGGTACAATACTATGTGATCAGAGAATGGGGGTCTCCACAGAGTACAGTTATGTCGTATACGTGGGTTACTCTCCAGAGCTCTCACTGGGTAGGATCCACACTTGGCTTCAAATTTTATGTCCTTTTTGTTGCATTATTTATGTTTATTATAGCCTCGTGATGTTTTCATTCTATTGATTTTCCATCTGTATTAGTTAAGAAAATACTCCACTGAATGTTTAAGGAAATGATCGCTTCCTCAAAGAGGTAGATCATGAAAGCAATATTTTGTGCAATATTTTGTAGGTCTCACTGCCACTCTGACCCTCTGCATTCTTTATCCTTCTCTGTCAAATGAAAGATTTAGTGATCTTTTTTTTTTTTTTTTTTTTTAGAGGTTTTTGTCTCAGGGTGCATGTGCTTGCCAGAGAGAGCATAAAATAAATAACAGGTAAACTTATCTTTTTTTTTTTTTAGAGAGAGATTTTTGTTATAGGGCATGTGCGCTCATCAGAGAGACAGAGAGAGACAGACAGAAAGAGAGAAATCACCCCCCAGGGGGAAAGGCCATGCCACAATCCTTTCTCCTCCATTCTCCTCTTAGGATTTTGGGCACGCACGCCTGGCGTGAGTTTTAAGCAACTGAGTCCAGGACTCGAACTGTGGTAGACTGCATGGGAGTCCAGCAACATAACCATTACACCATCTGCTGGTCCCAATAACAGGTAAACTTAAAACAAAACAAAAACAAAAAACAAAACAAAAAAACCAACCAAACAAAAAAACAACCAGATGGTCCAGCTGGTGGCATGGTGATTAAGGCAGCTGGTTCCTACATAGCCATCCGCTCATTCAGAGCCCCAGACACTGCAGCTTGAGAAACATGCCAGGCATGTGTGCATGCATGCCCAAGATCCCGAGTGGAGTATGGAGAAGGGATTGCAGTGTGGCCATGCCCCTGGCAAGTGATTTCTCACTTTCCCTCTATCTCTGGCAAGCACGCGTACCTATAGCAAAACTAAAGATTAATGTCTCTAAAAATGTCTGAAGAGAAATTGAAAAAAAAAAACCATCAGTTCAAACAGACAAATAATTTATTTGATTCTATTTCTACGAGGTATCTAAATTAGTCAAATTCATAGAAACAGAAAGTAGAATGGTGATTACCAGGGGCTATGGGGAAGAAAATAGGGGAGCTGTTGCTTAACGAGCATAGAGTTTCAGATCTGCAAAACATTGTGGAGCTCTGTTTCACAATGAGGTGCATATATTTAACACTACTGAACTGTACACTTAAAAGTGGGTAAGATAGGCATTTTTATGAGTTTTTTTCTCACAATTTAAAAAGTAAACACAGGGGCCAGCCAGTGGTGTGGTGGTTAAGAAAGCCAGATCCAACATGGCCAACATGCTCTTTCAGTCCCAGACCAGGTGGCTTAAAAAACACACCAGGCACTTGTGCAGGCATGCTCAAAATTCCAAGAGAAGAATGGAGGAGAAGGGAGTGTGGCGTGACCATTCTCTCTGGGGGATATCTCACACTCTCCCTCCCTCTGGTGAGTGCACAAGTCCTCTAATAATTGTTTTTAATGTAACCACAGGGGCCAGCCTCGTAACACAAAGGTTAACTGCTAGTACACTGGGAGCTGTATCCCATATGGCTGACTGCAGTTTGAACCTCTAACTCAGATGCTGGAAAAAACCAACCACGTACATGGCATACATGCTCAGAATCTTTTTAAAATTAAATATTTATTTATTTTTACTTATTATTATTATTTTTTAATTTGCTATACGGCATGTGGACCCAGGTCTGGGACTCACACCGTGGTTGGCCATGTGGGAATCCAGGGGGGTGCTTTCTCTCTCTGTGTGTCTCTCCCCAACTCCCTCTGCTGACTGCACATGCCCTCTGGCAATAAAACAGAACAAAACAAATAAATACAGTGAAATGAATGAAGGAGAAAATATGTCGATATTTGCATGAGATAACTAAAGCAATGCTGAGAGGAAAAAAAATCTTAAAGCAATAACCTAAAATCCCAATAGAAGGACATAGAAGAGAAAATAAATCCAAAGAAAGTAGAAAGGAAGTAAATAAATAAAAATAAGATCAGAAACCAACGTGAAAACAGAAAAACAAAGAAAAATCAATGAAGGAAAAAGCTGGTTCACGGAAAAGATCAATACAATTGACAAACCTCTAGCAAAACAGACACAGGGAGGGGGAATTGCCACAAACTACCACCAGGAATGAAACAGGTGACACCTGTAGACATCAAAGTATAATAACGAAACACTACAGAGCCAGCCACTGGCCTGGTGGTTAAGGCGGCTAGATCCAACACTGCTGACTGAACGATTCAAGTACTGGACCCGGAGGCTTGAAAAACACACCAGGCACATGTACATATCCAAAATCCCCAAAAGAAAATGGAGGAGAAGGTATTGCAGTGTGACCATCCCCTAGGGGATGATTTCCCACTTTCTCTCTTTCTTCCCCTGGTGAGTGAAGGCACCCTATAACGAAAATAAGAAAAGAAAGAAAGAAGGAAGGAAGGAAGGAAGGAAAGAAAGAAAGAGAGAAAACAAAACACTACAATGAACTCCAAACATAAAAACTTGACAAATAAGATAAAATGTACTCATTTCTCTCTTTTTTTTTAAGAGAGTTTTTGCTATGCAGCATGTATGCTTGACAGAGAGACAGAGAGATAGAAAGTGAGAAATCACTCCCCGGGAGGATGACCATGCCTCAATCCCTTCTCCTCCATTTTCTCTTGGGATCTTGGGCACATGTGCCCAGTGTGAGTTTTAAGCCTCCCAGTCCAGGACTTGAACTCCAGGTCAACTATGTGGGAGTGCAGAAACATAACCATTATGCCATCTGCTGGCCCCAAAATGCACCACTTTCTCTAAAAAACACAAACCACTATAATGTACCCAATATAAAATACATAATTTTTTTAAAAGTGTATTTATTTCTTCCATGAGCCAAAGAGAGACAGAAAGAGACAGAGAAACAGCATTTCAACACAATCTTCACACTGCAACCCATCTCCAGCCTCGGCCAGCCTTCCATCATGGGTACAAGGTGTCCAGCATGTTCAGGAAGGTTTCCTGAGGTCTAGATCCTTCTCATGTGGGCCAGTCTTACAGAGCATCGTGTTCTACTGCTGTGCCACTGTCCAGCTATTAAAATACATAATTTAATTATTCCTAGATCTCTTAAGGAAATCTATTTATTTATTTATTTACTTTTGCTAAAGAGCACGAGCATTCACTCACCAGAGAGAGAGAGACAGAGGGAGAGGGAAAGTGAGAGATCCCCTCCTGGGGGGATGGCCACACTGTAATCCCTTCTCTTCCACTGCCCTCTTGGGATTTGAGGCATGCACGCATGACCACCCAACACCTTTCAAGCTGCTGGTTCTGTGACTAGAACCGCACAGTCAGACATGTGGGAGCCAGCTCTTGGCCATCTGTTGGCCCAGAAATTGAATTCTTAATATTAAAAATCCCATGTAAAATAATATAGCTGCCTTGGAAAATATTTTGACAGTCTCTCAAAAAGTTAAAGCATATAATTACCATGACCCAGCAATTCTACCTCTAGGTACATACCCCAAAGAATTGAAAGCAGGTGTTCAAACATAAACATGTACATGAATGTGTATTGCATCACTATTCACAATAGCCAAAACATGGAAACAACCCAAATGTCCATCAACAGATGAACAGATAAACAAAATATGGCATATTATTCAGTTATAAAAAGGCATAAAGTACTGACACATGCTACAATGTAGATGAACCTTGAAAACATTATGCTAAGTGAGAGAAGCCAGACACAAAAGACCACATATTGTATGATTCTGTTTATATTAATTATCCAGAGTTGGAATATTCACATAAACAGAAAGCAGATTAGTGGCTGACAGGGACTGGAAGGAATAGGAATGGGGAGTAACTCCTTAATGAGTCTAGACTTTTCTTCTGGGGGTGATGAAATGTCCTGGAATTAGTGATGATAGTTGCAGAACATTGTGAAAGTACTTAATGCCCATTAACTGTACACTTTAAAGTGACTAACATGGGAAATTGTATGCTATGCAGTTTTTCCTATAACATTTTAAAGAATTATTTATCTATTTAACTTTATTTTTTACTATTTTTTTTAGGTTGACCAGAGAGAGACAGAGAAGGAGAAAGGAAAAGTGAGAAAGCAAGCCACCAGGTCTGGGACTCGAACCACATGGTAAGCCATATGGGAGTCCAGCCCTTTAACCACCATGCCACCTGCCAGCCCCAACAATAACTTTTTTTATATATTAAAAGAATAATACACCAGGCCAGCTGGTGGTACAGTGGTTAAGTGGGATTCCAGCTGGCCAACTGTGTACTTCAAGACTTGAGCCCAGCAGCTTGAAAAAAAAATGCCTGGCACATGTGTATGTGTGATCCCAAGAGGAGAATGGAGAAGGGATTGTAGCATGGCCATTCCCTCTGGGGATGATTTCTCACTTTCTATCTCTGTGTGTCTCTCTCTGTTGAGCACATGTGCCCTATAGCAAAACCTTAAAAAAAATTTTTGGGGGGTGTCCAGCAGTTAGTGTAATGGCTATGTCGCTGAACTCCCATGTAGTCGACCGCAGTTTGAGTCCCGGACCCAGTGACTTAAACTCACACCAGGTGTGTGTGCATGCATGCCCAAGGTCCTGAGAGGAGAATGGAGGAGAAGGGATTGCGGCGTGGCCATTCCCACCAAGAATATATCTTCATCAGGGGCCAGCAGGTTGCATGGTGGTTAAGGGCACTGGGCTCCCACATGGTCAACCACAGTTCAAGTCCTGGACTTGGCAGCTTGCTTTCTCACTTTCTCTTTCTCTCTCTCTCTCTTTCTTTCTCTCTCTTATCTTATCCCTTTCAAATGAAAACAAATAGTTAAAAATAATTCTTAAAAAAAGAATTATTTTTTAAAAAATCCTCACCAATATTGATTATAAATCTTTTTTTTTTTTTTTTTTGTTTTTTTTTTTTTTTTTTTTTTTTTTGCCATAGGGCCCATGTGCTCACTGGAGACAGAAAGAGAAAGTGAGAAATCACCATGCCCCCTCAGGGAAATGGTCATACTGCAATCTCTTCTCCATTCTCCTCTCAAGATTTTGGGCATTCATGTACAAGCGCCTGGCGTGGTTTTCAAGCTGCTAGGTCCGGAACTCAACTATATGGGAGTCCAGCACCTTAACCACCACACTACCTCCTGGCCCAGTTTTGTTCATTTGAATGAGCAGAAATTATATCATTGTTAGTTTTCCTGTTCTTTATTACTAGATAAACTGAGCACTTCACAAATATATATTGGAGATTTATATTTCTTTTATAAATTACTACATATATTTGTGAAAGATGGATTTTTCCCATTGCCAAAAAGCCAAAATCATATTGTTAATATAATAAGCTGTCTTATCCCCTAGAACATTATGTGATTTCTCTAATGCCCAACCTTTACAAGCATTCCTATAAATGGACACAATGAGTATTTTTCTAAATTCTTCCAGAACGCTGATATAATCCAGGAGCACAGAAGTACAATGGCCCAGCACAAAACTCATCTTCTCTGATTCAGTAAGACCCTCCCTAGTAACAAAGTCACCAGCAGCAGCACAGCTCCTCTCTGCTACAAAATCTGGGGCACAGGGAAAACTCCATGGGGGAACCAGCAGTTAGCGTAATGGCTATGTCACTGGACTCCCATGTAGTCAACTGTGGTTCAAGTCCCAGACCCAACAGCTTAAACTCACGCTGGGCGCGTGTGCGTGTGTGCTCAAGACCCCGAGAGGAGAAGGGATTGCAGCGTAGCCATCCCCCCTGAGGGGTGATTTCTCGCTTTCTGTCTCTCTGTCTCTCTCTGTTTTTCTGGTGAGCACACACGCACCCTACCGCAAAAACCTCTCCAAAATAAATAAATAAATAAAATAAAAACTCCATGGGGACCATAAACTGCATCTGCTCCTGCTCTGTGGGACCACAGCACTGCCACTAACTTCTATATATTTATTTTCTCTTCAGACAGAGAGGAAGAGAGAGAGAGATAGCAGTGTCCTAACAGTGTCTTGATACCATGATCCACCCCCAGCTTCAGCCAGCCTCAGACTGAGGGCATTCACGGTCTTGTGTACTGAGGGAGGTCTCTGGTCGCAAATCTGGAAACTTCCCACATGGGCCAGCCATGCAGTGTTCCATTTTATCACTTTGCCATGGTCTGGTTCCTATAACTTTTATATCTTTGCCCAAATCAATCAGTGGCATGCAGCATGCGTGCGAGTATACCCAAGAGTTCGCTTCCTGACAGTCTTTTAGGCCACTAAAGCAACACTACGTATTTTGCTCTGCTTCTGTGGTTTCCCTGTTTTAAAAATTGTACTATGGATTAAAAAAAAAAAAAAAGAAAAAAACACCTTTATTTTAATCAGTTACACCTATAAATGATTAACAAACACAAATAGGTTCCCAAGGTAAAAACAGCAGTTCCTGACCCAGTATCCTTCCCCATACCCAACCTCTCTCCCCAGAGCCACATTTACAAATCTATGGCTTTCTTTGGGTATTTACTGCTGTTGCTTTTTTTCCTCTCTTCCTTATTGCTAGTGTGCCTGCCAGAGAGAGAGAGAGAAAAGACCCCCTCTCCCAGTGGGGCACAGGCACACCACAATCCTTCCTCCTCCATTCCTTTCTTTCATCAGAATTTTGGGCTTGCACACACATGTGCCAGGCACATGTTTCAGGCAAGGCCAAAACTCAAAACATAGTCATCGGTCATGTGGGATCTGGCTCCTAATGTACAGTGCTTAACTACTGCACTACGGGGTTCCCCCAAGACATTTATAAACATTGATTTGTTAGTTTTAGTTGTTGAGAACTGACTTCCCACTATGGATGAGGATCCAGCTCTCCTACCAGAGCTTTCTCTATTTACATACACTCTCCTTGCCCCTCATGCTCTTAGTGTACCATATCACTTTATGAAGAAATCAGTAGTCGGGACCAGCAGATGGCGTTATGTTTGCATCACTGGACTCCCATATAGTCAGGCGCGGTTCAAGTCCTGGACCCAGTGGCTTAAACCTCACAGCAGGTCTGGGACTCTGTGTGGTCAGTCATGTAAAATGCAGCTGCCTTAACCACCAAGCCATGGACTGCCTTAAAAGATCTTTTAAACCTAAATGGCTAGCCATTTTGACTACAATAATTTATCCTTTTCCTCACTGACATCAAGTGCTGCTTTTAACATACTAAAATTTTACCTTTGTCTTTTAAAAAATTTTATTTGTCTGGTATTTTTTATTAAGAATTTTTAAAATGTAACTTTATTATTTTCCAGTTTGATCAGCGAGAGAGAGAGAGCAAGAAAGTAAGCCACCAGGTCCAGGACTCGAACCATGGTTGGCCATGTGGGAGTCCAGAGCCTTAACCACCACACTATCTGTCGGCACCTACATTTGGTTTTATTTTGCCCCAATCATTAATCTGTTCCTACATCAATACAACTATTATATTGTGGCTTTATATGTTCCAAAATGTGGTGTGCTAACTCTCCAATGACTATTCTTTCTCAAAAATCTACTATTCTTGTGAATTTAACTTTTCTTTTTTTTTTGGAGAGATTTTCGCTATAGGGCGCATGCACTCGCCAGACAGACAGAAAGAGACATAGAGACAGAAAGCAAGAAATCACCCCCCAGGGGGGATGGTCACGCCGCAATCCCTTCTCCTCCATTCTCTTCTCGGGATCTTGGGCACGCACGCGCCCGGCATGAGATTTAAGCCACTGGGTCCGGGACACGAACCATGGTCGACTACGTGGGAGTCCAGCGACATAGCCATTACGCTAACTGCTGATTCCCAACTTTTCATTTTTAAAAGCTTGTCTATAGGACATGTGTAGTCATCAGAGAGACATGCGGGAGGAAAGTGAGAAAGAGCACTCCAGGGGAATGGCCATGCTGGAATCCCTTCTCCTTCACTCTCCTCTCAGGATTTTGGTATGTGCTGGCTGTTTTTCAAACCACAGGGTCTGGGACTCAAACCACGTGGTTGGTCATATGGGATCCAACACCACTGTATGTCCCCTCTCCCCAGCTGGGTGTTTTTTTTTTTTGTTTTTTTTTTTTGTTTGTTTTTGCCAGATGGGTCAAGCCCTTGCCAAAGGCAGAAGAGAGGGAAAATATATCCCTTCTCAATGGGATGTGGTCATGCTGTAATATCGTCTCCATTTTTCCATCTCTTCAACATTTTGGGCATGCGTGAATGCGTGCACGCCTGCACACACTCACACACACCTAATGTGCTTTTCAAGTCATTGGGGTTGGGATTCAAACCACACAGTTGGCCATGTGGGACCCAGCTCCCTCAACCACTAGGCCATG